>NC_046369.1:39238495-39438495 GCF_011125445.2 Fundulus heteroclitus | reverse complement strand
TTTTGTTTGGACCGTTTTTGCCTTTTCTTCTTTCTATTAAAAACGGCTCTACGAAAAGAAGTGGAAACAACGCCCCCAAAATGACGCTTGTGGCCAAAAAGTGTATTATGTCAGTAGTGGTTTAGGACTACCGTAGCAAATGAATGGGAAACGTTGACTGTCGGCTGTCGCCAATTAGCTCATTAGCTGCGTCTCAGATCGAAGTACGCAGTTTGCAGCTCTGCAGACGCAAAGTTTTCCTGGTCGGCAGGTTTTGATGAAGACAAATCCTTTTCACTCAGAAGGTTTGATTTAAAATCCCCAAGCGATGAGAGCCTACGACCAAGGAACTCGGAAGCTTTGCCTTTGACGGTCATGCCCACCACCAGGCGGGCGCCTTCTTCAATTTCTTCAGAAGTTGAACGATTCTAGTTCTCTCCTGCTCTTCCCCAGCTGCTCTTCTTCCCCCACCTTTTGCTGTATCTTATATACATGTCTTCCTTTATTTCCATTATCCCATAATCTTTGCCGCTGTACCTTAATTTTGCTTTGTATGTAGGATCGTATGTGGGACCTTATTTATCGTCAACCCCTTCTTAGCTAAAGAATCTGCCATCTCATTTCCTTGAATGCCACTATGAATCCATAAAAACTGAACATCAATCCCCAGACTACGTACTCGGTATAATGATAACAAACTTTCTAACATAATATCCTCCCTACATTTAGATGACATACTTTTGAGACTAGCCAATGCTGCACTTGAATCTGAACATATTCTCTTGGGTTTGACTTCCTCTATCCATTGCAATGCTAACATGATTGCCATCAGTTAATCTTTTAAACACCTTAACGTTTAATTCAGGAATGTAAAAAGCACAGCTTGTTTTTCCATTCTCTGGATTTTTTACCCATCCGTGAATACATGTACATAATACCCATATCTCTCATGTATCAAAGTGTTCACATAAGCTTGTATATTTAACATGTTATTACTTGAACTTATCTTTTTTAATAAAGAAAGATCAACACTAGGTTGAGGTAGTAACCATGATGAATAACTGGCATTCAGGTAGTTAGACTAACGGCTCAATTACTGATTCCTAACTCCTCAATTATCTGAATAATTCCCTTAATACCTCCTTTTTAATTTTACTACTTTCCCAACTTTCAATTAGTATTCTTTTTGTTAGATGTGTTTCTTTTTGACTTTGTAAATTAGCCCAATAATTTGCCAACTGAACTTTTTCCTTCTAAGACTTAATGGCATTTCTCCAACCTCGATTTTACTGCTCCACAACGTATTCTCAACGCTTGAGCCTGAATAATGTCCAACCTTTTTAAAGATGAACTAGCGGTTGAATCAAAAACAATACAACCGTAATCTAGAACTGATCTAACTAATGCAATATATAAATTTTTTAACGTCATGCGATCGGCTCCCTATACACTTCCTGTTAAACACCTCATAATATTCAATACTTTCTAAGTATTGAATAGTTTCCACGTAAGCAAACTATCAAACCACAACCCCAAGAATTTAAAAACTTTTACCCTTTCTAATCTTTGTTTATACAATATCAGACAAATATCTTCTTTGACTTTCTTTCTCGTAAAAAACATGGATTAGGATTTCTCAACAGATAACTTAAATCCCCATTTCAAAGACTAATCTTCCACCACATCAATAGCATCCTGAACTTTCTTTACACCATATTCCTTCCTCTGTTCCAAATTGCCCCGTCATATGCAAAAAGTGATTGTCCTATGTCAGGTTTAACCTTCTTATAAGGTTTATCATAATAGAAAATAGTACTGGACCAATGGCGCTCCCTTGAGGGGTGCCGTTTTCAACTAAAAATTAATCAGAAATATATAATTACCCGCACAAACCTGGAGGGTGAGCTGAGTGAGAGGAAGAACTGAAAAAAAAACCCCAGGAAAAAAGCCGAAACAAAAACTAAACCATGACAGTTTCTACCAAAGTTTATTTTAATTTTAGAAAAGAAATATACCGTTGCAAAAGTTCTTCAGCTTTTAACATGTTTGTACACTACTTAGAAGTATTTGCTTGATTAAAATAGACATTTTTGGTTTCATCTTATGAACAACTAACAAAATTATCATAATTTGCATAAAAGTGACAAGTAGTCGGTATTAGAAAAAAAAAAGATATGTAGTGTTTTCAGACTTCATGGAATGAAAGGAAAATATATTTAGCCTATAGTCATAATTAACAAAGCTTATGTTTTGTAACAGGAAGACTTTTGAAATCAACATTAAAAACACTGATGTCATGTGTCCTGTCATGTTCTCTACCCCACTTTCACATCTCTCTGGTAAAAGAGAAGTTGTGCTTCAATTCGACTAAATAAAGGCTTAATATCTGATGTGCTTGTGGGACGGGATAGCCCATGTAGAGATGCTGATTTTAAGACTTTGCACCAGTCTCTTAACTGATCTGATCTTTCCTGATCTGCTTATATGAAGTTATTATTTTTTTTAAACTTTCACTTTAAAAAGCTATTAAATAAACACCTCTTCAAACTTAATTCAAGTTTTCATTAGATATCATGTTGTGCAAAACAATATTCCATTATGTCATTCTGCTCTTTGTAGAGTAACGCTGGAAGTGGAACGATGGAGTCGGGATTTTTAGAAACAAGCCAAATTTATGGACAAGCTCTCTAGGGAGACAATAGAAAATAAGCTGCAGATAAAAGCTGTTATTAATTTATTTATTTTACTGGGTTTTACATAGGTGCATGCCGGCTTCTCTTTTGTAACTCCACTGAGTGAGACGGAGAACAGGCGCAAGGGGAGAAGCGCGGCTGAGGACATGTGTTGTGATTATAATAACTGCGGATGTTATTTTAGTTGTCCACACTGCCTTCACAGGATTACGTAGTAGGCAACGACCCAAGGCACGAGTGCCTAAACTATTTCCAGGGGCCATTTGAAAAGAATTTCTGTTAAACCTCAATTCAAGTATGGCACAAATTTAGGTTGAAACCAAAACTCAAAACTAGAGGTAGATGGACAAAGATTACATACAACTTAGTTTTCTTGTATTATCACAAGCTAGTTGTAGAAAACAATCATTTCATATATCACAGACTCATTGTAATAGTTTACATATTTTCATAATTTTCATATTTAAAGGTATACTATGCAACCGGGGTTGATTTTCCAGCGAGGCTCCCCCCAGAGGGCGAAAGTAAAAGTGCGCTGTCGTAAATATGCTTAGCTGTTCTACTGGTTTCTCCGTCAAGCCAGGCGCGGTTGTTTTGAGCTTAGCAGACAGGCGAACGCAACAAATCACCATGTCTACTAACACAGTGAAAGTATGAACATGCACACAGAGAGAGAGAAACCATTCCAATGCAGTGTTTCTCCTAGGAATTTGCTTACCGGATGAGCGGAGCGGGGGGAGACAAGCTTTGCGCTACCGGCAGAGTGTGGGGGGGGGGGGGGGGAGACATGCTCTGCGCGACCGGCAGAGCGGGAGAGACAAGCTTTGCGCGCATATGGAGTTACTTATTTTTTATTTTTTTTTTGGAATGTTGGCCAGGCGGTAGCGTGAGGGAAACCCTACAATGTTACTTACAATCGCATCAGCAGAAACGCGAGGTCCGCGTCAGCCTTGCAGCCTTCTTTTTCTTTTAGTTCTCGCCATTCTGAAAAAGCTTGCCCGATGTTCACCCGTGTAGGATTCTTCTCTCTGTCCAGAGCCCTTCTCCTCTTTCTTGCCTGCTCCAACATGGGCTTTCGCTGTTTTCTCGCTGGTTCCGCCATAATAACTGCACAAATCTAGCAACGAGCATGCCTTTCACTGGGGGCGTGTAGCAGTTCTCGCCGTAAAGCAAGACCGACTCTCGCGATGCACACAAGACTACTGAGCCTGTGAGTGCGGTCCGAGGCCTCCTGCAATTGCAAGTGCGGTATTTCCCCCACAGACCACCAGGATGGCCGAGAAAACCTTTGTTCGACCCGAAATGACTAATTTAATCATCCAAAACGGTATGGAACACATTAATTAACTGAATAATGTTGCATAGTATGCCTTTAAAGAAAGACATTCTTTTAATATGATGTCATAAACTAATTGCAGAAAACACTCATTTAATATATCACAATCTACTTGTAGAAAACAATCATTTAATATATCACAAGCTAATTGTAGAAAACAAAGTAATTTTATATTTAGAGAAAGACAAGAGAAAACATGCATGCTTTGGTTTCAAGACCCCTGCCAGTACTGCGTGATGGCTTCAAGTTGATCTTGTAATTCAGGGCTTTCTTCAACCATCTCATACCCGTTAAGGATTGTATGAAATAACTTCTTGGCCTGTGTCAATTCATACAGATAGGCCTGTACAACAGCGTTGACTGTGTCGTTGTCTTGGTGGATGTTGTGAGCGGTTAGAAACCGTTAAACGGCATCGAAGAAACGTGCATTATAAAGTACTCGCATTACAGGATAGGGCTTCAAAGAACCCGTCCTCAACTTGCTCCAAACAATCATGGTCTCTCTGACTAGGACGGTCATTGTTACACCCGCAGCACTTATCACGCATGTATTTTCGGATCGCATCGCTCAAAAGATGAGCCTAACCCTAACCCACCCCCTAACCCTAATAATAAAATAAAAATCACAAAACCCAAAAGGTCAACAGTTTTATGATACATCAAGCTTAAATGTCAAAAGTATCGGTATCGTATCGATACCAATATTTTAACCCATGGAATGAAACAAAGTTTTTTGTTTCAAGGGGGGAAAAAGGTTAACATCAAGATACACAACCTGGCTGACACACATATTGAAGTGTCTTACACAAGCTGCAATTGCCTGTTAAAATAGGAATGGGGAACTCGGGAATTTAGAGAGCGCTGGGAGAACTCAGGAACTTAGAGAACGCTGGAAGAACTCAGAGAGCGCTGGGAGAACTGTTATGGGAGTTTTGGGTGGAATTCTAAGCAATAGTAACTGAGTTCCCATCTTTACTAAATGACGAGACGGTGGTATAACGTTCCAGCACCTTTATTGAGAAACAGAGCAGAGATTCACATAGTTGGAAAGTAATCGCACCCCACGGTTCCGCTGCAGTCTCTGCCTGCCTCGCTTTTCGGGCTTCCCCTAATACTGCACCGTGGCCTTGGCTAGAGACATAACAAAGACAGTCTATCATAGACAATAATCATTCTACGCAGCATTCAGCCTTGCACTCGGCAAACAGTGGAACTTATACACAGACATCAGGTCTCCAGGCCTCCTCTGTCCGAGTGGTGTGAGGCCGTAGTGACTTCAGAATAATAATTCTTATAACATTCCTCTTTTCTTTTTTTTTTTTTTTTTTTTGATGATGGCGTCGTCAGCATCAAGACAAAACAAGATGACCCATCATATGAAAATGTGAACAAAGCACAGAGGAACCATTTCAACTCGTAAAGTGGGACCCAAAGGGTTCCCGTGTTGGAACCGGGTAGTGCTGGAACTTTTAATACAGATCAACATGAATGCTTCATAGAGCTTTAACACACAAGATCAAAGGTTTAGCTTTGATCTACAATTTAGGATTCATCTAATTAGGTAAGGCCTGTTTTAGGTACCTATGCGCACATTATTTTAAAATTACATTAGACTATGGTAAGCTAAACCCTGTTCATTAACCAAGGTCGAATCCGTCTACTCTTCCCCACCCTGAATACCCTCCTACTCCTTTCTCCACTCACCCCTACGATGGACAATAATCCACCACTCCAAACTTACAACACCAGGAGCAAAGGCAGGAGAGGTTCAGTGCGGGCAGGGGAACACCAGAAAAAGCTACCCCCCCTAGGGGGTAGTAAAAACTGCAAGGCCCCCTCCCAGGGAGATCCGCTCTCGGCCAATCTGAGCCTGAAAACCCTGTATTGAATCTAAGTGTTATCATTACCAGCTAATATTAAAGGATCTTTAGAGCCAATCCGATCCTGGTTCTTCCTATATCAAATCAAAAGGTGCATAAACCATAGATCCTTGTGTGTCTGAAGCAAACAGTTTCCATTTTTTTTACCATAAAACCATATTGATCAACATGATGTAATATTAAAGTGTAGATCTCATAACATAAAAAAATCAAACATGTGAGTCAGTGGAACAGAGCAGTTAAACAAACAGCAACACAATATGAGAAGGGTCCTAAACGTCAAGAACGCAAAGTTAAGGAAGCCTTCAGGCCATTCAGGCACAAGGCAGAAAATAATCTAATCGCGCTTAGGGTCTCTTCAGGCAACTCCTCCCGTTGAAGAATAAGAAATCAGAGTTCTCTGGCTTCTCCATCCCCAGTCCTCTTCTTGTTTCCTCCTCGCAGGCTGGACGATTGAGCTGGATGGTAATAAGCGTTCAGTTCTGGATGGGCACTGAGCATTTTATTTTGCATTTCTCTCTAATAAAACACTTTGTGAAGATGGTCTGCAGACACGAGTCCTTGTTTCCACTGGAGAACAGAAACAAGGTGTAATTAGTGTTCTTATCAAAACCCCTTTCATGTGTCATTTATTAAAACATTCTCCAAGCACTTTCACATTCAAGATATTTCTGTCCACAATTATTTAGCTCTCAGAATTCTGCAATTTAATTATTAATTAAAATAGTAATCTTTAAGTTCAAATGTATCTGCAGTAAATTCATAATAATTCTTAACAGAATGCTTTCAATGTGTGTCTTAACTGTTGTTGTCTGACAGTTGAAGTTCTCTGCAACATAATTTCATCAACATATTCGTTTCATGACATTTCCCATTTATTTTGAAAACCCAACTGAGAAAAAGAAAGCCTTTCCATCTGAAAGCCCTTTCCCTCTCTCCCTCTTTTTTTTTTTTTTTTTTTTAAAGAAAGCGAGGTGCTGTTCTGCACCGAAAAGACAAAATATTTACACCATGCTGTTACTGTTCAAGGACGCCATGGTTCTACAAACAAAGCAATGAGAGAGAACAGGAGCTTTTGAAAACGCTCTAACATTGTAGAACAACTAAAGCTACTTAAGCAAATCAGAATTAGTTCCCAAATTAATCCTAAAATAAAGTAAACCTTACATTGTGTACATTGTGATTATTTATTTATTTATCTTCTTAAACTGAGGATTAAGGACTTTGATTAAGAAGTTCTTGGATGAACGCGTCTCTGCGTTCCTATTTGTCTAGGCCTCTGCAATCTGATCTATGATCTATGTATTCTGAGTGCCTGGTCAGGAAGGGTTGAGGTTCTCCGAAGCTTTCTGTTTTCAGCAACCCTGAAAACCCAGAACCCTTTACAGTCAGTATTAGGTGTCAGGTAACCTGTGGGACCACCTTGTTGTCCCTCTGGTTCCACCAGCTGTGTCAAGTCCACAACAGCTCGTCCTGGGTGCCATGCCCCAGGGGTCTCCACACCCCCCTGTGTGGAACGTCTCTCGTTGTAAGGATCTCACCTTACGTGCCGTTCAAGACGTTCTTTACACAACAGGAGTTCCAATGTGGGATGTCTTTGTTGCTTTAATGTTCCTCAGAGAAAACCTTCATTCATTGATATCACCTTCAAGCTGTTACCCTTTTATCATCACAGCCCCCAGCAATCCTGACCAGATCCAAAATGTCCACATAATTTAATCTAATTAAATTAATCTTACTTATTTTCTGTATGTAAGACGATAACCATTAAATTATCCTGATCTAAAAGCCCTCAGGTTAACGGGTTAACTGGTTAAAAAGACTTTTGAGTTCTAGTTGAAAGATATTAAATCTCCATAAATATTGTAACCATTGTACCCTGATGCTTTAATCCTAAATTTACCCATGTTAGTTAGTAGGATGTGTCATTATGCTAATTTTATTGCAACATTACCCATTTTAGCCAGTAACCTTTTCTTTGCGTTTTATTGAAGCCTGCCAGAGTAGCAGAAATCAGCTTACTCTTAAGATGTTTATTAAATGAAATGCTATTTAAAAGTTCAGATTACTCTACCTATATAGTGAAAACTAATTCATTCATTTATTTATTTAACTGTTGATATAATACCCACTTAATTTATTAAGTTGCTCCATGATTCCATCAAGGTGCTTCTTTAAAAGTTTTCACCTTTACATAATCTTAATGTGTTTCGTAATGTGTGTTTTGTTTTAATTGTGTACAACAAAATCTGAAGTGAAATGCATGAAGTCGTGTCTGCAGAACTCATCTGTGTTTGTTGTCGAAGGTTGTCTGATGCCTCAGTCATAGTCCTTCAATGTCCTTTTCCAGTCCAATGTCTAAATTCAGCAGCCCAACATTCTCCTTCTCATCAAGAGTCCATCCTCCAGTCCTCATGCCTGCAAACGGAATGAATTCTGCCAGCATTTTTTGCCAAAGAAAACGCTCCATAGGTTGAAAAGAAATTACAGCAAAACAGTCACAAACATTTTAACTACAGTGTTCCCTCTAACATGACAAACATAAAAGAAACAAAAGGATAAAAATAAATCAAACTTTGTCTCTGACAAAATAAAACTCAAAACTGGATCAGGCTGAAGTCAATGACATCACCTTTAGTCCTTGTCCCAAGGATCAGCCCCCATGGCACTGCGGCACTGTTTCTGCATTCTCTCGCATCTGAGAATGTCTAAAATGAGACTAAATCTCTATGTTAGCACAATCCTATCATATTGACCAGGTTTCTTTGCAAAGAAAAAGAAGCAGAAAGATAGAGCTGTTAATAGCAGAAAGCAACAAACAGTTTTAAGACACCACCTTTCCTGCTGGAAGATCTGGCATAACTTGGTTAAAACTAAGTATAATTTAGTGTCCAAATCTGATTATAACTCCTTACCGCACTGCTATCACTGTCTTTTCAGAGTCTTCTGTTGGCAGAAAGGTGGCGTCTCCTTTAATCTGAAAGCAATAACTCAGAGAAAAACAGAGTGTTAATAGCATGCACTTAAAACCCTGGTCCCCTTAGTGTCACTTTAACGTGATGTTGTTCCCTTTTTTTTTTGATCCTGGGAAGGTTTCTATTCTTGACCTTTCCTTTGAAACTTTGTTCAAAACACCTCCAAAAGAAAGAAAACAAAAAAACGAAAGAAATTAACCAAAAAAACTAAAACAAAATTGTTTTCCAAGGAGCACAATTATGTCTTTTCCAATATGACATAGGTTTTTGACTTATTACAAACCTTTTTGATATCCTTCTGGTCCTTTGACCATGTGTATTTGCTGTTAGTGATACTTTTATTTATATCTACCTTTTCAATCTTAATTGGTCAAGGGTGAAACTTTAAAACAATGATTTTTCCCTTTTAGTTTTTGAGCTTCTAGTGTTTCTCTATAAATGATAAGAGTTTTCCCCATAATTCAGCACATTGAGAAGGCTACCCAAAACAACCCAAGATTAAAATTAGAATTTATCCCTTTAGAAGCTAGCTTTATTTTATTTTTTCCCCTCTGACATAGTTTTCGTGCCCCAGGCCAGAACACACAGACCCAGCCTCGCCATAAACATTCAGATGTTTAAATCATGGTCAGATTTGTTTATCATATCTATTGTCCTTCTCAGGTTATACTGTCCCTCTGAGGTTCGCCTCAGCGCAGCATAACTAATAACATCAGATAATTTTGTAACTGTTGACGCGTGTAACGTGGCCTTCTGATATTTTGACGCTTCTCAAAATTTCTCATTAGTTGCATTCAAATCCCAAGTAAAAAGAAATAAAATAAATGAATAGAGAACCCTTAGAAAAACAACCATATTTAGTTCCATACAGTTTGTTCAAAGCACAGTTTTCCCTCATCTATTTAAATCAAAAATCTTGTATATCTAAACTTCTTTCAACTGGACTGGTTTGTGATGAATCATTATTATTATAAGCAATGAGATCTCAGTAATTTTAAATTGCTTTAGGGCTAAAAAACAAGTGATAGGATCTCAGCCTAAATTTGTAAAACAGTAAACTTAACAAGCTTATGTAACGCTTATTTCCAATTTCTAACAAAGCTGAAATATTTCCGTTCAAGCCATGTTAATCTCTCCGTGTATCAATTTAATTTGGTCCTGATATTTAATGTTAAACAACAAACTTTGTTATTTAAATCTCTCTTTTACTGTACCTCTATTGTTAACATAGTCCATGCTTAAAATGTCATTTGAATTACGGAGCTGCAGTTCTCCCAAAACAAATGAACATTCTGAAACCATTACTTTTACCCCGAATTAATTCACACAGACGAACGTTTAGTTACATAGATACATACACACGTACGGTTACATACAAACGATGACATTCAGACAGACAAACACGTGCAGGCCTGCTTTTTCACCATCTTAAATAGTTCTATGTTTTTCATAATTTTTAAACGTCAACGCCGAAAGATGTTTTCAACGCGTTAAGTTCCCGCTTAGTTTAAAAGGTGGAGAGCGTGCGCTGGTTACGACCCCCCCGAATGTTTCGTCCACACGCGGTTTTACGCTTCAGTCCCGCAAGGATACAACTCTGTGTCTCGCAGACACTTGGACGCTTACCCATTTTTGAAAGTTATACGTCGCTATTAGCAGTTTAGACCTATTTTATCCACAACGGAAGTGCCTAATCGGTCCCCACGTAAACGCTTCCCCGGTGCAACGCCTTTTTAGTTTCGTTTCCGTTTCCTTGTTTTTATCGCTTTTCTTTTTTCTCTTAATTTTATTTTTATTATTTAGTAGCAGTACTGCAATAAAATAAAATAATAGTAATAATATTAACCCCTATGTGAGAAATCTGCATGTTTAATCAAATCATTTCAAATCATTTATGCATGTCATGCGTCTGGGCCCCTACGTTTTTCAGCATGAAATCGAACGTCTCACCCTGGGGCTAGGCTTGACCCTGAGAAACTCTGCCTTTTACCCATTACACGGACTCTTCTGCATCCAGACTTTTTTTTTATTATTTTATTTATTTTATCCTTTTTTTGTGTTTTTATTATTATTTTTTACGTCCTTAGCACGATCGACCAACTAAATGAAAGGCCTCACATCCGATGGTCGGCTTTTTGGTATAATGGTCGGGGTCCCCACTTATCAAAGCTGCAAACGTCTTCGCAACAGTCAAGGACTTAAGCATCCCTGCCGCTTTCATCCACAACAGAAGTGGACAGCCTCTTGCACAAACCTAAGACAAGAGGACTTTAATGGACCAGCTGCAAACTGCTCAGCCGGTTACCTGTTCTCCAGGTGAAAATCACTCTGCCCCTCCTCCCCCCTTGTGGGAAAGTCCGTATTTCAGCTGAAAACGTATTCTAATTAAATTTTGAATTTTAGTTTAATGTTTAAACCTTAGTCACCGTTCGGTATTGCGAACCCTGTTTTATTTGCCTTAAGGATTAAATATAATTCATTATTTCTACCGGCTTTTACTTTTACTACCTTTTAGGTTTACAGTTTTAAATTTAAAAATTTCTTGAGGTATACTTTAAAATGGGGTTTAAAATTTAAAAGCTTGCAAGCATTTTTGACCAATTGCGTTTGTTTTTAAAAGAGCTGTAAAATAATCCCCTTACCGTCTCATGAAAGAAAGGTTCGGATCTTCGCGCCGACGCCCAGAGACGCTCCGAGACCAGGAGCTCCTCCACATACCTTGAAAATCCATTCGGGGTACCAGAGGCCGGATAACCTCTCCGGGCCGGCCAAAGCAGCTCCTGTCCCCGGACTCCCTCGCTCGTCGGTCGGAGATCTTGTTCGTTTACGCCAAATTGTTATGGGAGTTTTGGGTGGAATTCTAAGCAATAGTAACTGAGTTCCCATCTTTACTAAATGACGAGACGGTGGTATAACGTTCAAGCACCTTTATTGAGAAACAGAGCAGAGATTCACATAGTTGGAAAGTAATCGCACCCCACGGTTCCGCTGCAGTCTCTGTCTGCCCTGTCTCTGCCTGCCTCGCTTTTCGGGCTTCCCCTAATACTGCACCGTGGCCTTGGCTAGAGACATAACAAAGACAGTCTATCATAGACAATAATCATTCTACGCAGCATTCAGCCTTGCACTCGGCAAACAGTGGAACTTATACAAAGACATCAGGTCTCCAGGCCTCCTCTGTCCGAGTGGTGTGAGGCCGTAGTGACTTCAGAATAATAATTCTTATAACAAGAACTCAGGAACTTAGAGAGCGCTGGGAGAACTTAGAGAGTGTTGGAATAACTCAGGAACTTGAGCGCGGTGGAATAACTCGAACTTGTGAGCGCTGATGAACACAGGAACTTGTGAACGTGGAGAACACAGCAACATGTGAGCATGGAGAACACAGGAACTTGAGAAAGTTGGGAGAGCACATGAACTTGAGAACTTTGGGCGAGCACAGGAACTTGACAACATCAGACAGCAACTCAGGAGACTTGAGAACGCAGGGAAACTCAGGAGACTTGGGGACATAGGGAGGCCCAGGTGCGCTGGGCAGCGACGGCTCAGGTACGGTTTGAGAGCGGTGGGAGGCTGCTCTGCCGATGACTGGTGACCAGATGGAGCCGGCGGAGGATGGCTCGGGTGGTGGTCGTTGCAGGGAACTACCTCAGCGTGGCTGGATCAGAGGCGGGCGTCGTGGAGGGCGACCCCGGCGAGGCAGAGTCAGCTGACGGCGGGACAGCTGGTTCTCCGGTGGCGGTCGTAGCGGAGGACGACCTTGGCGAGGCAGAGTCAGCCGGCAGCGAAGCAGCAGGATCTCAGGCGGTGGGCGTCGTGGAGGGCGACCCCAGCGAGGCAGAGTCTGATAAGTGAAGGCTGAAGGCAGGTCCCCCTGGACCGCCTAACAGGACTGGGGTGTGACGAGTGGAGGTGGGTCCCCCTGGACCCCCTCTTGGGACTTGAGATTAACGTGGAAGGGAGGCGAGTCCACCTGGACCCCCTCTCGGGACTTGAGAGCGACATGGAAAGGAGGCGAGTCCACCTGGACCCCCTCTCAGGACTTGGGAGCGACGAGGAAGGGAGGCGGGTCCACTGCAGATTCGCTTACCATAAACGGACACCAGCACCTCAATACCATCCTGGACAGAAAGTCTGACTCTCATCCCGGAACATCCCGTCCAGGTTCACGTCCAGGAAACTGGCTCCCCGCTTCATCAGCCCATACGAGATTGAGTCCGTTATCAGCCCCACCGCAGTTCGTCTTTGCCTCCCTCCACACTCCCGAGTCCACCTCACGTTCCATGTCTCCCAAGTCAAATCAGTCCGGAGTAGCACCCTGTGCCCTCCGGCCGAACCCCCTCCTCCCAACATGGACCACGAACGGTGCCCAGTTCTCTCGGTTCGAGGGATCGTGGACTCCCGTGGTTTGGCGGTACCTCATTGACTGGGAGGGCCACGGTCCTGAGGACCGGACCTAAATGCCCGGCTCTTTCCCTCTCCAACTCCTCCCTCTTATAAGATTTCCCTCTGTCCTTGGGGCGGCTGGGTGGCCACCTTTGAGGGGAGGGTGGTGTCAGGGTTCTACGGACAGCAACCCGGTCAGGGTGCCGCAGTCTTTCTCCCTCTCCTCCCACAGGTGGCGGCTGATGAGCGGGGAGGCGTGGAGCCGCAGGAGTTTTGTGTTATGTGACCTTCTGGAGGAGCTCAAAAGCGGACAGCTGTCAGCACTTCGAGTGTTAACCCTCGAGGTAGAATGCATTCGGCCCCCGTCGTAAGATGTTTAGTTCTCCGTTCATCTCACCCTACGTCTCCTGTGCCCCAGGTTGAATAAAGCTCTGGTTCCCACTCCGGATCCTGCTCCAAAACTCTCCACGGTCTCCAGGAAATCTCCAAGTCTCTCCCGTCGATCTCCTCCCCTGTGAGCCCCAGCTGGCAGCTGTCCGACCCCACCTCCTTAGCCTCCCTCGGAACCTGCTCACCCTCCATCGCTCTCAGCTTCCTGCCCACCGTCAGCGTCTCCTGGAGAGACATCACCTCCCGCAGCCCCGACGCCTAGCCTCCAACAACCCACTCCGCAGAATCTCCTAACTCCCCTCCCCCTGGCGGACCCTTAGTGCTTCCGCTGTAAGCTACTTCCTATGATCTGTAACCTCTGCTCTTTGCTTTCCTTGATTAACCTCTCGCTTTCTTGTTACCATAGTTGTGCCCCCGCTTCTTCGCTTCCTGAGGTCCCATTCCGTGACTCTCCTTCGCTTCAGATCCCTCCGCCTTAAATAAATAATTTATCTTTCAAACCCGTCCTTTCCTGAGTGTGTTCCAAACACCTAAAAATCATGACAGTATATATATATATATATATATATATATATATATATATATATATTAGGGCTGGGCAAGTTAACGCGTTAATTTCACGTTAATTCATTAGACTATCAACGGCGATATTTACTTTAATGCGGGTTAACGCATGTTGCTCACATGCTTTTATTTTGTGAAGGTCTGTTGCTGTGGTGTAGGGGTTTGAATCAGAACAGTAGGTGCCGATAATGCGCCAATAACCTCGCTGTCAGCCCAGCCTCGGATTCAAGCAGGAAGAAGAAAGGTGCTGGCTGGTTAAAGGAAAACGCGGAAAAAAACAAAGCAGACATGGGGAAGGCGGTGTTTCCCGCAGGAATTTGCTTAGGCGAGGCGGTGAGTTGGCGAACGGAACAAGTTTTGTGCGGAGCGGAGCGGGGTCTGCATCGACGCCGCCGGTGAAGTCGCTTCTTGTTTCAAAGTATCCATGTGTTTTTGCCTGTTTTTCCCTGCCATTCACTATATGCACGCGAGAAAGCAACAACAAAAAAGTGCGTGTTAACGTCAAATAAACAAGCACGCATATCGAATTAGCAAGCATTTCAGTTTAAAGTTCCTCCAGCAACGAGTATGACAGAAACAAGTTAGTTGTAACCACTGCCAAGTTAAACTTTGGTATTGAACATAAAAAGGTAATGCTGCTCCCTGCGGTTACCTCAGAAATTGCCTGTTTTTGGTAGATTTTTTTCCCATAAAGAGAATTCCCTGTCAGTGGCAATAAGCTTTAATTTATTATTATTGGCATTTTTTGTTTTACATGTCTAAGTTGAGCTTTACACTAAATATTACAATGTTACTGATAAGTGCTACAAATGTTACAACACTTTTGTTCATATGGCAGCAGAACATTAAAATAAAAGTGCTCTTTACACTACTTTAGAATTTTTCTTGGAGTTTGTAAATACAATGCGATTAATCATGATTAATCAGGCAAATTATGCGATTAATCGCGATTAAATATTTTAATCGTTGCCCAGCCCATATATATATATATATATATATATATATATATATATATATATATATATATATATATATATATATATATATATATATCTGCATGCCGTTTGCATGTTCTCCCTGTGCATGCGTGGGTTCTCTCCAGGTACTCTGGCTTCCTCCCACAGTCAAAAAACATGACTGTTAGGTTAATTCTCTAAATTGTCCTTAGGTGTGCGTGAATGGTTGTTTGTCCTGTCTGTCTATGTGTTGCCCTGCGAAAGACTGGCAACCTGTCCAGGGTGTACCCTGCCTCTCGCCCAGCAACCCCGCGACCCCACGAGGGATTAAGCGGTTTGGAAAATGTGTGTGTATATATATATATATATATATATATATATATATATATATATATATATATATATTATCAGATAGATAAGATTTAAACCAGCCTAATGATCTTCCCTTAATCCCTACAGTATGTTCAAGTCTGTCTAGAAGAATATTGTGATCAACTGTATCGAATGCAGCACTGAGATCTAACAAGACAATTACATACACAAGTCCATTACCTGAGGCCATGAGAATATCATTAGTGACCTTCATCAGAGCTGTTTCGGTACTATGATCAGCTCTGAATTCTGAATGAAACTCTTCAAATAGGTCATTATGTTCACATACTTGATTAGCAAGTACTTTCTCAACAATTTTAGATAGGAAAAGATTGGATATAGGTAAATAATCTATTAAGTCATCCTTTTCAAGAGAGGGTTTCTTAAGTAAATATGCATGCCTGTGCAAGTCCTCAGTTTTCTAGGTCATCACAACATGAAATACGCTTAAATCAGAGGCAACTGGACTTTTGTTCAGGTTTTTTCTCAAAATGTTTCAACACCTATCCATGAGTTTTTGTCAATTCTGGTGGCTCACATTTGAGCAACCTGTAGTTGGTGCAGTTGTGCTGTTTTTAAGGACATTTAGGCACTGCATACAAAACCCCACCGACTTAATTTCCAAAGTCCGACACGTGAGACTGGCATCAGGGGAAATCATTGTTTCCTTTGATGTCACATATCTTTTCACTTACATTCTGACATGAGAGGCATTGAAACTCTCAGAACTCAGTTGGAACACGAGGAATCACTAAAAGACCAATTAAACACCAAACCAGATATGTCATTTGTTGGAACTCTGTCTCTCAACCACATATTTCAAGTACAGAAACAAGTGTTAGAGATTATGAAATTACAGAGACTGGACTGCAAGATCGGTTGCCATGGAAATAAACGGACTGTGGAGGCACAGAGTCTGACATACTTGGATTAGAAAGAATGACTGTTTAGGACACTAAAGCAAGGACACTTCTGCATTATAGCATGATCTTCTTCACCAATGTGATGAACAGAACACTGATATCATACTGTGCACAGCACACCCCTGAATTAGTGTAAACAATGGGTCCTATTTAATGTCTGTGTGACGAATGAACAGCACCTCTGATGTCCAGAAATCATGCCGCTGTGTTGTTTGTGTACGAGAGTCAAGTACTGAAGCTGTGAACGTCCCTCTGCCTTTTAGATTAAATACGGTAACATATAGTTACGGTTTGAAAAGTCATTTATTACTACAGAAGTCTAAAATAGAAAGACCACATTATTAGACAGAAGAACCTGGGGTGACCGCAAATAGGTCAGCTATTCAACACAGCTTTTACCGACAGAAACATGGACGTGCCATGGGCTCCCCATTGTGGCCAATTTGTACATGGAGGAGGTGGAGAGCAGGACACTCACTGCTCACAAGGGAACACCAACAACTCACTGATTTAGGTACGTGGATGACACTTAGGTCAATAGCCAAACCAAAGAAGTTAAATCACGTTTACCAGAGAGGATGCCAAGAACAACATGTTGCCTTTTCTGGACTGTGTAGTACACATTGAGGAAGATGGGAGTCTCAAAACTGAGGTTTGCCAGTAGCCCCCATGCACAGACCTATATCTGTATTTCGATTCACATCCCCCACTGGAGCACAAACTCTGTTATCAGAACTCTGATTTACCGGGCTGAGAACATTCCCTCTTCCACAGAGGAGAAACAAAAAGATCACAAGCATGTCAGGAAATCCCTACAAGCTTGTGGTTACCCAACAATGGACCTTTGTCAAATCAACCGACAAATCTAGCAGAAAAAACAACACAGCATCGAACACAGAGAGATGCAAGAACATTGTCATTCCATATGTATCGGGAGTTTCTGAGAAACTCAGGAGAATCTTCTCCAAACACAACATACCAGTAAATTTCAAACCTAATAGTACTCTCAGACAATAACTGGCACTGCAAGAAAAGTGAGATTTTCGTCCCCGTAAACGACCGCAGATCTCCCTCATTTTCGGCAGTTGACGACAATTTGCAACCCGCGCTTGTCGCCGTTTGTCAGTGCCACAAATTGTCGGAACCGGACCATGACGTATGTGGAGAGCTTTCAGCTGTACTAACGGCCCTAATTAGCATATGAATGCAGCGAAACCGCGTGGCTGGCCAGGCCTGGCTTGAATAACCTTACTCAGTATTGGATGAAACCAATACTTTCAAACAAGTAAAATCACTCGTGATTGGCAGCAAAACCACACGTGGCCAGGCCAGGCTTGCATGTTCTTACTCAGTATTGGATGAAACCACTACTTTCAAACAAGTAAAATCACTCCTGATTGGTTGGCAGATCCCCAATAAATTTATATATATATATTAGTGCTGTCAGTTAAACGCGTTATTAACGGCGTTAACGCAAACCCATTTTAACGCCGACAATTTTTTTGTCGCCGTTAAACGTGCGTCGCGTCAAAACACACACACCGTTCCCTGTTTTTCACCCAGCCGCGCTCTCCGGACTGTGTTTCTTTTACCCTCGGCGCTTTCCGTAGTTTCAAGAGTGCTAGAAAACTGTAGCAAAACAGACCCGCGCTGTTTCTTTTACCCTCGGACACATGCGACTTTGGGCTTCTTTTTTCTAAAAGCGCTTCTAAATTTCATAAGTCACGGGTTGCATTTTTTTTGGGCAGGTTTCTGAAAGTGAAATCGCTTATTTGGGCTCTTAAATAAGTGACGAAATAGGGGTTATTAAGAGGCCTGCCTGCACTACATTTGAGTGTATCCAGCTGAAATATCCCTCCGCCATAGGAGCTGACGGTAGTAAAGGCAGACAGAGCAACTCTGCCCGTATTTTCTGCAGTTTACGGTGCAATAACCAGTGATAACTGCTGAAAGTTGATTACTTGGTGCAGATCACCATTTTAAGCAGAGATTGGTTCTGAAGATGAGCTTTTACACGTTGATAACATTGCAGAAACCCCAACCCATAAACCGTACTTTAATGCTTATTAATTTGTTGTCTCTGTATTTGACAACCCAGGGATGAATCACGTTGCCAAACGAAAGACCTGGAGTTACTAAACAGTTCCTAAACAGTCTCTTTCAATGGTATTAAGCTCCTGGCCCAGTTGCAAGCAAATTGTAAGACTGGAATGACCTGGAAATTTAAAACCTTTTTCCAGGCTTAAACTCTATGAATATGGATAGAAACAGCAAGCAAAAATATTCAAAGAAATTATTGTTGGTGTGAAAGCTCAGAATTAGATGTGTGTGTGTGTGTGTGTGTGTGTGTGTGTGTGTGTGTGTGTGTGTGTGTGTGTGTGTGTGTGAGAGAGAGAGAGAGAGAGGGAGAGAGAGAGGAAATGAACAAAACTTATGACTTTATTGAAATGTTCAATTTTTATTAATTTTTATGTTTATGCATAATACCATGTCTACCTTTTGTTTAAGAGGCAAAAAAATATATCGGCATGAAAACAGGTATTTATTTACACATTTGTTTATACATGGTGTAAACATCAGGGTATCATGATTAGTCATATAGCCATTATAGTCCAGAGTTTAACATTTGGCACCAGGATGTTTTCATTCCAATTCTGAAAAGTGCTTGAAAAATAACAAAAATATTTTTTGTACAAGCATGTATTTTATTAGTGTCATTTATTGCAAAATTGCGTGTTAAAATGCCCAAACAGGCTATTACACTTTCAGAAATAAAAGGATTAAATATGCGATTAATTTGCGATTAATCCCGAGTTAACTATCGACATTATGCGATTAATCGCGATTAAAATTTTTAATCGTTTGACAGCACTAATATATATATATATATATATATATATATATATATATATATATATATATATTATGCTGTATATTCATGTTATCCTATGTAGGCTACTACACTATTATTAGGCTACCATCAAGGACATTAATTAATTTATAGAGGAAATGAGCTTTTGCCAGGAAGTTGTTTATGCAAAGAAAGAGCTTTATTAAAACAAATACAACTATATACAACGCGAGGATCTGCTCACACATGGGTATCCAAAAACTACAACTCCGTGAACTGTCCGTTTGCCTCCTCGGGGTTGTAGATAACTGGCGGCGTTCTTTCCGAGGCAGGTCCGTTGTGCAGACGCCTACTGTGCGTGGATCTGTACTTCGGCGTCGCCTCTAACCGGGACTGCAGTTTCACACAGGGTTCAGAGAGATCCGGCCTACGAAATGACGACGGCCGTACAATAATTCCAGAGACCCCGCCAACAACAACAATCTTTTTTGTCAGACATGAGGTCTACGGTGGCGGACTTCCAGAGTTCCACCTCGTCATCCGCTAGCACACTGTCTCAATTCCAGCAGCTGTAAAAAAAAAAATGAATCAGTACTGTGCGATGGGATACACTGCGTATGGACACAACACATCTATCAATGCACCTGAAAAATAGTCACCAAATAAAGTCTTACCCTCTTTGTTCTCTCTCGACTCCGAGCTGAACTTTTCAGCTTCCGCCCGCAATGAGTTTTCTGGCTGGGTATATGCTCCTGCGTACCTTCTCATAATAGGTCTTAAAGGCGGCTGGAAAACAATTAAATGAGAGTGGTATGAATAAAAATCAAACGCAAGTCACAGTAACATTAAACAAGGAAGGAGAAACAGTAAAAACAAGTCACTTACACACAATGTCGTCTTTATTAACATAGTGTAAATCTGGACTTGCAGATATTGCTCCGAGCAAATAGGAGGTCACCGCCTTGCTCCGGTTCATAGCGCCTGCAATTTGTTTCCGAGTTGTGAAGACGGCGTACTGCTTCCTGTATGTAAATGACAAAAAAATACACTTTAATAAAGCTTGTTCTTTTGCAAGGCTACTAGGCTACTCTTAGCTCTGGCTTTAGGCTAGGCTACTTTTAGCTTAGCTAGCAGTCACCAAACATATTCTTACCGCAAGCTTGGGATTGTGTACCCATCTTCTCTTCTTGGAGTTAGTCTCTACCGCACAGTTGTTCGACTGCAGAGCCGCCAACTTGTCCTCTATGGACAGCAACCTGGAGTTTACCGAATTCTGCAGTTGAGTGAACTGCTCATTCATATCGGCAGTATGTTGAGCTGACGAGACAGTCCACTTCTTCTTGTTCTTCTTTTGGTTTTATGGCGGTTGGCAACTAACTTTAATGGTGCATTACCGCCACCAACTGGACTGGAGTGTGGTACTGGAGTCTAACCTTTCCTAATAGGTTGCAAACAAATAAAACAAACAAACAAACAAACAAACAGAAACAAACCAATCAAAACGAAACGAAACAAACCAATCAAAACAAAACGAAACAAACCAATCAAAACAAAACGAAACAAACCAATCAAAACAAAACAAACAAAAAGATCATACTAAATTATTTTAATTAGTCCTGTATTCCTCAGGAAGCCAATTACATAGTTTAAACTAATTTCCCCTGTGTTTCTTTGCAGAATTTCTTCTAAGTTTAGCCTCATCTGTTCTCCTTGTAATTGTAAGACTAGTCTTTGTCTTTCTTCCTGATATTTATTACAGTGTACAATAACATGCTCTATAGTCTCTGGACTACCACATAATTCAGTTGCCATCAGCATGCTTCTCCATTATTAACAAAGTTTTATTTAGACATGTGTGTCCATATCTCATTCTAGAAAATACATCCTCCTCCTACTTGCTTCTGTTTGTATTTCTGCTCTTTCCCATTTTTTTCTGAATATTGTAGAACTGTCTTCCAGTCTGGCCACCCTCCCATAATGTTTGCCATTTACCCTTGACTATGTTTTTGACCATACCTTTAATTTCTGCTTTGCTGTAGTTCACTTCAACATCTATATTAGAATGTCTAGCTGCTTGCTTAGCACTTTTATCTGCTAACTCATTTCCTATTACTCCTATATGAGCTGGTACCCATACCAGAGTTATATTAATTCCTGACTTTGTTAGATTATTTGTAGCTTGCATTGTGTATATCATACACAATGTCAATCAACTGGTTTCCTTATATAGGACATTTTTGACCAATCTGTATAATCTGACCCAATCTGTATAATATGATTGAACTTGACTTTGTAAAGTGCCTTGAGATGACATGTTTCATGATTTGGCGCTATATAAATAAAATTGAATTGAATTGCCTTGATTTTGACTGAAATGTTTTAATACTGATTAAAGCTGAGCTAGAATCTGAAGCATTTACTGCCTTCCTTGGCCTATTGACCTCCACCCAAAGCAAAGCTAGCCACACAGCAATCAATTCCGCTGTGTAAACTGCTAAATCATCACTGATTGTTTTTCCAACTTTAATGTTTAATTTTGGAATGACATAAGCAACACCCATTCTTTTATCAGTTAGTTTAGATGCATCTGTATATATAGTTAAATCCTCACTATACCTCTCCATTAAATAATTCTGCACCCTGTATTTGTCCATGTCATTATTTTGTTTTTCTTCTAATAATCCCAAATCAGTGGCCACCTCCCTAAAAACCCATGGTGGAGTATCTGGGAAAGGTACAGTGGGACTTATTTTTAGTTCATTAAACCCCATTTCATTTACTTGAATGAATGACCCAACCAAAACTTCTGACTTGAACATTTCCACGCTCTTGGCATTGCTTCAATAGGGCTTGGGATCCGCGTTGCATTGTGGGACGTGGCGGCCATGTTGATGGCAACGCAATGTTAAAATACCTCTGACATAACGTTGTTGAACGAAGAGACGTAGAAGTAGAGTTGAGAAAGAATAGATAGAAAAAATATGTTAAAATCCCTAAAAGGATCTGAAATTTACCGGGACACATTAAATAGAGAAGCCAGGGACCGGTATGTTGACAAAATCAGCATTATTATGGAGCGCCGACGACGACTTGCTGCCACTGTTTTGCATATCGGACGTGTTCGGCTACCTAGTTTGTGGTGTGAGCGCCTATACTTCAGAACAGTTCCAAAGCTACAAGTCCTTGGAGTCTCGTGTGCAGTTTACGAATGGATGGGTTCAGGAGCTGCAGATCATAAAGCCAGCAAACAGTGGGAACACAGTAACTCGTACAAAGGTAAGCTGTGCTCAGATGGGCTCTGGCACCTGCTAACCGTTAGTGCTAACAACCACTCACGCATGTAATGTACTTTTAACGAGCTGCTATGTGTTTCAAAGGTTTAGTTAGTAACGTTAACTGCCAGCCCTCCCTAAGCCCTCCGGGTTTCTCACGTATTTGAGCCTTTTCCCGCTGCCGTTTTAGTATTTATGTGCTTGTATGTGGTGTTGCGGCTGAAGGAAAGAAACAATGTAGGCTATAAAATAAAACATCTGCATCTTTAACTTACCATAATGAAAATGGAGGGAACACACTCTCATTGACATCGGGATACTGTGGAAAGTTATGATCGGTAGTCTTAAAGCCGCGATCCAAGCGAGCTGACGACTCTTTTTATCTCTGACACTTGTTCTCCGTGGTTCCGCCTCCAGGTAGGAAAGCGGTGGAAAGTTAACCCATTTTCTATGTTTTTCCCATGGCGATCATGTGTTGCGCTGTTACAGCCCACAACACAGCAACGGTTTACCATGGTTGAAATCAAGTTAAGGTAAAATTAATCAAATTAAAACACGGCTGAGAGAGGGAGTACAGTACGCGGTAGTCATAGGCAGTAGTCTGAGTAGCGGGGGCGGAGCCGCGGAGGCATTCAATATGGCGGCCACACAAAGTAATATGTCATGACGCCCAAGCCCTATACCGACTGACTCATATGAGACAGTCCACTGATAGCAATCAGCAGTTTCTTCTCGTCAGTCTGCGGACTGGCTGAAAGTTGTGGATCGCGTCTAAGAGTTGAAGGTGAGTTGAACGCGAGACGTGGGGTAAACTCCCCCTGCAACCTTGATTTGCATTTGTATAGCTCACAGCATTTTCATTTACATGTTAAAGCCTCCCCTAGAATTAGAAGGAGGGGGGTGAAGGGGGGACAACTGTGAAGCAAGGCCCATGTCAGTTTCTGACAATTCATAGCAGTTTTCGGTGTTGCCTGCAAAATACTGTGAACAGCCGTTAACCTGAACTTCCACGACAATCTACAGTGCCGCATAAGGATGAAAATCACACTTTTCATGCAGTGTGGTTCATCCCAAAGACAGAACACCCAAACCACAGCTGAGCGGGGTTGTGTATGTGATCCAAGGCCGCTCGGACTGCTCAGACTCCTATATTGGAGAATCTAAACAACAGCTACATAAATGCATGGCATAGCACAGAAGGGCCAGCAGCTCTGGGCCAGATTCAGTAGTCCAATTGCACCTCAAGAACAAAAGGCACTGTTTTGATAACAGAGATGTTCCGATTTTAGACAGGGAGAACAGATGGTTTGAAAGAGGGGTGAAAGAAGCCATCTTGGTCTAAAGAGAAAAGCCATCACTAAACAGGGGGAGGATTGTGCTTCCAACTCCCCAATGTTTACAGCTCGGTCCTCCAACACATTCCAAAGAGATTATATCAGCAGTCTCATCATCATTAAAGTGATCAAGTACTCCACTGACACCAAGCAATAGCTTCTAACGACCCAGGACAGTAGTGGGAGGGTCACTGATTTGCATCTCACTTAGAATGCACCTAGGAGGATGGCCCTCCATGTCCAAAACACAATGCATCAACTACAGGTTGGTTAAGTAAAGGTTTAATAGCAGCTACTTTAAAAGCCTGTGGTACATATCCATTTACTAAGGATATCTTAATCATGTCTAAAATCGGGGCATTAATCCAAGGGAATACTTCCTTAAATACCTTGGTTGGGATTTGTTCTTGAAGGTTAAACATTTTTGAGATTCCTCCAATTCTGCCTCACTTACGTAGGATGAGGTAATCATGTTTGGGAGGATGCCAATGATTTTATTTTTAATAGGATAAATTTTATTTATGAATAATCCCATAAAGTTGTTACTGCTGAGAGCTAAGAGAATGGATGTATCGACAGAGCTATGACTCTGGGTAGGTTTGGCAACTGTACTAAGAGAGAAACCTAGGATTATTTTTATTCTCCTCTATTAATGATAAGAAATATGCTGTTCTAACTCTGCAAAGGGTCTTTTTTATACAACAGTAGACTGTTTTTTTCCGGATTAGGCAGGATTCCTCTAGATGTGTGAAGCGTGTTATGAAAATATATATAATCACTTACACTCACCGTCCACTTTATTAGGTACACCTGTCCAACTGCTCATTAACACTTAATTTCTAAGCAGCCAATCACATGGCGGCAACTCAGTGCATTTAGGCATGTAGACATGGTCAAGAGAATCTCCTGCAGTTCAAACCGAGCATCAGTATGGGGAAGAAAGGTGATTTGAGTGACTTTAAACGTGGCATGATTGTTGGTGCCAGAAGGGCTGGTCTGAGTATTTCAGAAACTGCTAATCTACTGTGATTTTCACGCACAACCATCTCTAGGGTTTACAGAGAATGGTCCGAAAAAGAAAAAACATCCAGTGAGCAGCAGTTCTGTGGGCGGAAATGCCTTGTTGATGTCAGAGGAGAATGGCCAGACTGGTTCAAGCTGATAGAAGGGCAACAGTGACTCAAATAACCACCCGTTACAACCAAGGTGGGCAGAAGAGCATCTCTGAACGCACAGTACGTCGCACTTTGAGGCAGATGGGCTACAGCAGCAGAAGACCACATCGGGTGCCACTCCTTTCAGCTAAGAACAGGAAACTGAGGCTACAATTTGCACAAGCTCATCGAAATTGGACAATAGAAGATTGGAAAAACATTGCCTGGTCTGATGAGTCTCGATTTCTGCTGCGACAGTCGGATGGTAGGGTCAGAATTTGGCGTCTACAACATGAAAGCATGGATCCATCCTGCCTTGTATCAACGGTTCAGGCTGGTGGTGGTGGTGTCATGGTGTGGTGAATATTTTCTTGGCACTCTTTGGGCCCTTTGGTACCAATTGAGCATCGTTACAACGCCACAGCCTACCTGAGTATTGTTGCTGACCATGTCCATCCCTTTATGACCACAATGTACCCAACTTCTGATGGCTACTTTCAGCAGGATAATGCGCCATGTCATAAAGCTGGAATCATCTCAGACTGGTTTGTTGAACATGACAATGAGTTCGCTGCACTCAAATGGCCTCCACAGTCACCAGATCTCAATCCAATAGAGCATCTTTGGGACGGGAGATTCGCATCATGGATGTGCAGCCGACAAATCTGCGGCAACTGTGTGATGCCATCATGTCAATATGGACCAAACTCCCTGAGGAATGCTTCCAGCACCCTGTTGAATCTATGCCACGAAGAATTGAGGCAGTTCTGAAGGCAAAAGGGGGTCCAACCCGTTACTAGCATGGGGTACCTAATAAAGTGGCCGGTGAGTGTATATGACAATAGTGTATTTTAAAGTTATACATATATTAACCTTTAACACAGTAACATGGGATGGGAGTTGGTTGCAGAATACAATGGGTGCATTGAAACTTCAGTAAGAGTGCCAGCCACAGCTCAGAACGGGAAATTTATGAGAGCCTTGTGGAGCAGATAGTGTTTTCAATGTTATTTCAGGAAACTCCCAAGAACCAGGCTAGGGCAATAGATTACATTTAACGGTTGAGTGTCAGAAGGCACATGTTTGAGCCAAACTGAATGTCTCCGGAAAAGGGGGGGTTAGTCTGGTCCCCTATGGAGCCATCTCTGTGTTAAAAGGCTTGTTCCGAGGGTAAACGATGAGACACACTTTACAATGCAAGGAAGAAACTTCGGGGTAAGATTAGGCTATCCGCGTCATTGATAAAACGTGTAAGTTCTTGGCCTGGGACTAATTAATAAATCAGACTGAAAGATGGTTGCTATTGCTGTAGTTCTGGGAATGTGGAAATTTAAATAATTGGAGGAAGTTGACTGATTTATACCAACATAGTCCTCTTGCTGCCTGGTTTCTGTGAGACTAAATAAATCAATCTCATTATCAGAAATCAATTCATTAACGAACAGAGTCTTTGGAGGGAGAGACCTTATTTTTAATAATCCACATTTAATTGTTTTATTTTTTGGTTCAAATTGAGTCATTGATTTTTATGAGATTTTTAGGATTTGCTTCTTTTAGATCAGTTTTTAATCTGTTTAGTTTTTGGCAGTGGGAAAGACACATTCTTGTTGGGGTAATGGGTGGGTAACAGTACAGAAGCTGCAGAGAGGTGTGTTAAAGTATGGATCTGCTTCCTGGTCAGGACACTGGGTTGTCAGCATTTTGGAGAACTAAGGAATTCGGCCAGATTTCTAGAAAGAAGAGCTGCACCATCTAAAGTGGGATGGATGCCGTCTCTCCGGATCAGACCAGGTTTTCCCCATAAAGTTTGCCAGTTATCAATGTAGCCCACGTGGTTTTAGGACACCACCTAGACAACCAGCGACTGAATGATGACATGTGGCTAAACATGTCATCACTGGTCAGATCAGGCAGGGGACCAGAGAAACTTTGTTTTAGCAAATTTACACACCGAAGCAACACTAACTTCAGTGACCCAGGTGGCTATATGCAGGTTTTTCAACAGCACAGAGCTGGGTCTCCAGTTCTGACAGCCTTGCCTTTAAAGCTACAAAAACACTATATTTATTACACATACCATTATCACTAAAGGAAGCATAGTAATGTATAAACATCAGACACAGAGCAGGAGAGATGGAGAGAGACAGAGACGGAGAACCTGATGGAAGGATGGGGGAGAAAGCCATAGAAAAGATAAAGCTAGGCTAGGCTAGCGACTTCTTACCACGCCGAAAAAAGCAAACCGTGTGAAACACGAGGAGTTCCCAAACGTGAAGTGCAGCAGCAGGGAATATGTTTTAAATATGATTATGTGTTAGAAATAGAGAGATGTCAAAGCCAAACCACAATCAACACCGTAGCAACAGGAAACAGGAAGTGATGGAATAGGCCTTATCCTACAATCTCAGGAGATTTTTTAGTAATGTCTGGTACCAGCATAATTTATACTTAGTGATACCAATATGAGGCAATGAGGTGGTCGGATTATTTACACCATTAGTACACTGCGCGCGGGGAATAAACAGTGAAAACAAATGCATAAATGAAGGGATTTGGGCTGATGTTACAAGTCTCTTAAATTGCCCCATAACAGTAGGCATCTACATTACACGTAACTTAATTATGCACATCTGAATTCAAGTGCAAGGCGACACAGAAACCCACAGCACCACTGTTTCTGTCGTTAAACAAAATAGCATGAACACATTTACTAACTCTCCTATTGATTTTAATTAGGATTAGTGGTTCACGTTTTGAAGGCTGTCCGCTGATCAGAGCCCCTTGCTCTGAGGGAAGGGAGGGGAGCAGTAGGTAAGAGTGTTGAGGGACAGAAACACAGCACATGTCTAGAAACTATTCGGGAATGAATAAATATTAACTCATAAACAGACCAAATGGTGCGTTGGACTGTTTCTGGTTAGCAGATCTGTTTTCTGATCTAACGTGCGGGCATGACTGGATATGAATGAAGGCTTTATCTGGCAGCCGCTCTCCCCCTTGCCTCCTGTGTGCTGGCTTAATTTTCTTTTAGCAGTACACAGTACCGGACCGTACTGGCTTACTTTCACCACTGGTTAAGAACAAAATTACTTAGAACTCTGATCGCTTCTCCTGCTGCTCCGTTAACACTAACAGCAGCAAGAATTACTGATGGCCACAAGCTGTGTCATGTTTAGGAAAGAAATGTCCCGGTTTCTCTGAAACTCCAGCATCATAGGGGTGACTACTGTTCTGGGCCTGCAGCTGGTCTCTGGATCCAATTGTCCCCCTCTTACAATACTGTTTTTGCAATCAGGACTCATTCAGCATAACATTTACCATTGGACTAGACATAACTATATTGCTGATAGGGTGAACAGATTTCAAAAAAACAAATGTGGGACAACAAGGATACTAATGCTGGAGGTTACCAACACTATGATGGCGTCATATTATTTAATTTAATACAGATCGCACATTACATTAATCAATCTCTGCTTTGCTTGTTGTAAAACAATGAATTAGCATGAGTTTATAAAAAACATTATTTAACTTTTTTTGAAGTTTAACAAAACTGTTTGTAATGTTGTTCTAAGTTAATGCAAAACATTACAAAGCTTTTAAAGTTAATTTTCTTTTAAGTTTAAAGTTTTTAAAGCTTATTAGAAAAACTTTAATACATTAATCTGTCGGTCTCTTGCTTGTCTAGCAGGCAGATTTGGGTTTGAGTAAAGTTTGTCCATAGATTGGCAGGCCGTTTTTTCAGCTGTACCTTTTTTGTGTAGCTCACTGTTAGTGTTGCTTTACATCCTGCTCCTCTTTGTGTGAAACCAACTAAGTTAACTAAGTTAATCAAAAGCTCTCTGAGAAACACCTTTCACTGGCCTCACCTAGTTATAAACCATTCCACGGCCGTTGCTAGTGCTGGAATTTCCTTTCTTTAACATAGTTTCCTTAAGATTCTGTATACATTAAATACTTTTCTTGTTTTATTTTACAAGCATACTGGCACAAAGGTTTTTTGGCACTGCTGCATATTCTGATTGGCAGCCAACACAGCTCTGTGATGATGACTGCACCTCTGCTTTTTTACATATCAGAAAAGCACCTATCAAACATTTTTTTTAACATTTGACCCAGTGAAATACTGGACATTGTTTTAATTGGTGGGACATAAGGACATGAGCGAAAAGTATCGAACAGTCCTGCACCAATCGAGACATCTGGTGATCATATGGTATGTCCTTTCAAATTTACCCGACATCAAGTTGAGTCAAACTTGTGAGTGGCCAACCAGTAGGGGGCAAAGTATGCTGTCAATAACAAATATGTGAATATTGTTTGCTATCATGCTTTCAGTTACTTTTACAAAAGTTTTACAAACTTTTTTAGCCGCGCACCCCCTTCCATGTGCCAGCCGGGTTGACGCACACCCCCAAGATTTATATTTATATATATATATATATATATATATATATATATATATATATATATATATATATATATATATATATATATATATATATATATATATATATATATATATATATATATATATAAGTGTGCGATTTGCAAAAGAAAAAAAAACAGAGGGGGGGTCATTTCAAAAGTTTTATTAATGAATAAAAAGTTTGACTAATAATGGTTAGCTAGCAGCTGCTCTTTCAGGTAAATAGCTAGATCCAATAGGTTAGACTATTGTTTTTAAACTTGCGACATATACTGTCGGGACTCGGGAGTGGGTTTTAGTTTACTTTAACCGCTTTGAGCAGAAAACGTAATAATACTCTTTAAAAACAGACAACAAAAAATTAAATTAACAAATGTGGAGGACACAAGACATGTATTTATATTAGGGCTGTCAAACGATTAAAACGATTGAATTTGAATCGATTAATCACTTAATGTCGATAGTTAACTCTAGATTAATTGCAATTAATTAATTAATTAAAACGCATGTTTTATCCTTTTATTTCTGAAAGTGTAATAGCCTGTTTTGGCATTTTAATATGCAATTTTGCAATAAATGACACTAATAAAATACATGCTTGTACAAAAAATATTTTTATTTTGTTATTTTTCAAGCACTTTTGAGAATTGGAATGAAACCATCCTAGTGCCAAATGTTACTATAATGGCTAAATGACTAATCATGACGCCCTGATGTTTACACAATGTGTAAATAAATTGGTAAATAAATAGCTATTTTTATGCTGATATATTTTTTTGCCTCTTAAACAAAGATAGACATGGTATTAGGCATATACATATAAATTAATAAAAAATTTACATTTCAATAAAATCACAAGTTTTATTGTTTGTTTTTTCACTCTCTGAGCTTTCACACCAACAACATTATTTTTGCTTGCTGTTTATATCCATATTCATACAGTTTAAGCCTGGAAAAAGGTTTAAAATTTCCATGTCATTCCAGTCTTACACTTTGCTTGCAACAGGCCAGGAGCTTAGTACCGTGAATGAGACTGTTTAGCAACTGTTTAGTAGCTCCAGGTCCTTCGTTTGGCAATGTAATTCAGCCTTAGTTTGTTAAATACAGAGGAAACAAATTATTAAGCATTAAAGTACGGTTTATGGGTTGGGTTTCTGCAATGTTATCAGCTCGTTAAAAACTCATCTTCAGAACCAATGTCTGCTCAAAATGGTGATCTGCACCAAGTAATCTACTTTCAGCAGTTATCACCGGTTATTGCACCGTAAACTGCAGAAAATACGTGCAGAGTTGCTCTGTCTGCCTTTACTACCTCGGCTCCTATGTCGGAAGGATATTTCAGCTGGATACAAAGTGTCTAGTGAAGGCAGGTCTCCTAATAACCGCCCAAATAAGCGATTTCACAAACGTGCCCAAAAAACCACAACACGTGACTTATGAAATTTACAAACGCCTTTAGAAAAAAACAAGTCCAAAGTCGCACAAAATAAAAAGTCTGTGCAACAGTGAGCGCGGGTCTGTTTTGCTACAGTCTCTAGTGCTCTTGAAACAACGGAAAGCGCCGAGGGTAAAAGAAACACAGTCCGTAGAGCACGGCAGGGAAAAAACATTAGGGAACGGTGTGTGTATTTTGACACGCAATTAAGGGCGACAAAAAAAAATAAAAAATTCGGCGTTGTGGTCTAAGAAAGTTAACACGTTAAAACTGACAGCCCTAATTTATATACATTTTTAAAAATCCATAATATTACCTATTCAGACCAGAGGGGGGGAGGAATGTGTATTCCCCCCAGGGATAAAACATGAATGATCAGAGGGGGAACGTCACAAACAGAGAGGGGGGTAAATCCCCTCCATCCCCCCAGCAAATTGCACCCAGTATATGTCAGGATTTGTTTATTGATGAACTCAGAACACACACAGGACAAAAGTTTGAGAGGTTTATTGAAGGGTAGATGACTGATGGAAGATGTAACCAGAGGTGCAGGAATACAGCGGCTCAGGGGTGCAGGTGAAGGCAGGGGCTGACGGCCAGGAGAGAGAGAGTCCAACAACGCTGAGTGGGGTGGCACAGAGCAGAGCCTTCTCAGAGCGGCTAGTCAGGTTAGCAAATCACTGGGGACACCAGAACACAGAGCAGAACTTCCCAGGAACAACGGTGAGGCACAAAGTCTTTCAACGAGGCAAAAACTAACCTTAAATCTGAAAACAGAAATAGACCTTCCAAGGCAAGGACGAGGACTGGCATGGAGTGGATGATACAGAAGACGGACCAGCACTAAAGTGAGGCAGAGGGAGGTTTAAATAGGAAGACTAACAGGTGACATGCATCTGACTGAATAATTACTAACAGGTGTGACTGACTGCAAGGAGAGTGAAGTGAAGGCTGGGTGGAAGGGAAGGCTGAAGTGAGGGGAAGGAGAAACTAAAAACAATAAATAAAGTTAAACCCTAACTAAAACTAAAACAAGGTGGAAAAACCGAAAACCAATGGCAACAAAAGCCGAATCAAAACTAAACCATGACATTACCCCCCCCTCAAGGCCGGTCTCCGGACGGCCTAACAAACTAAACAACAACCAACCTAGGGTGGGTGGAGGGTGGTACGGATGGCGGGCTAGGGTCAAACCAAACAGATCAAAGCAGGGTGGGTGGAGGGTGGTACGGATGGTGGGCCAAAATCAAACAAAAGAAAACTACCCACTCAGGGCGATCTGAAACAAAAGGAAAAACAAAAGCGGACTAAAAGGGGTCTCCAACAACCCCTGGTAGGCAAAACAAGAACGTCTAGCAGATGCTGAAAAGCAAACATCGCCACAAGGAAGGTCAGGCGAACATTGCCACAAGGCAAAACGGGCAAGGCCAGACATACTAACGCCAGAGGGAAGAAGTAGGCGTGCTAACGCCAGAGGGAGAACAGGCGCGCGACAGCGCCAGAGGGAGGAACGGGCGCACGACAGCGCCAAAGGGGAGGAACGGGCGCACGACAGCGCCAAAGGGGAGGAACGGGCGCACGACAGCGCCAAAGGGAAGGAACGGGCGTACTTAACGCCAAAGGGAAGGAACGGGCGTACTTAACGCCAAAGGGAAGGAACGGGCGTACTTAACGCCAAAGGGAAGGAACGGGCGTACTTAACGCCAAAGGGAAGGAACGGGCGCACGACAGCGCCAAGGGGAAGGAACGGGCGCACGACAGCGCCAAGGGGAAGGAACGGGCGCACAACAGCGCCAAAGGGAAGGAACAGGCGTGTGACAGCGCCAAGGGGAAGGAACAGGCGCACAACAGCGCCAAGGGAAAAGAACAGGCGCACCACAGCGCCAAGGGAAAAGAACAGGCGCACCACAGCGCCAAGGGAAAAGAACAGGCGCACCACAGCGCCAAGGGAAAAGAACGGGCGCACCACAGCGCCAAAGGGAAAGGAACGGGCGCACCACAGCGCCAAAGGGAAAGGAACGGGCGCACCACAGCGCCAAAGGGAAAGGAACGGGCGCACCACAGCGCCAAAGGGAAAGGAACGGGCGCACCACAGCGCCAAAGGGAAAGGAATGGGCGTACGACAACGCCAGAGGGAAGAACGGGCGTACGACAACGCCAGAGGGAAGATCAGGCGTACGGCAAACACCAGGGCTCAAAACACACGCTGGAGCACGACTGGCATACAGAAACGCCAGGGGAACCTGCCGGGGCGTGCGGGAAACGCCGGGGCTTGGGGAAGAGAACGCCGGGACGTGAGGGAAGCAGGAACATCTAAAACACCAGGGAACAAGAACGGAGGGCGTACTAACACGCCGGGGAACCGAGGGCGTCCTAAGACGCCAGGGAACCACGAATCAGAGGGCATCCTAACATGCCAGGGAACCAAGAGTCAGAGGGCGTCCTAACACGCCAGGGAACCGAGAATCAGAGGGCGTACTAACACGCCGGGGAACCGAGAACAGAGGGCGTCCTAAGACGCCAGGGAACCACGAATCAGAGGGCATCCTAACATGCCAGGGAACCAAGAGTCAGAGGGCGTCCTAACACGCCAGGGAACCGAGAATCAGAGGGCGTCCTAACACGCCGGAAAACCGAGAACAGAGGGCGTCCTAACACGCCGGAAAACCGAGAACAGAGGGCGTCCTAACACGCCGGGGAACCGAGAACAGAGGGCGTCCCAACACGCCGGGGAACCGAGAACAGAGGGCGTCCCAACACGCCGGGGAACCGAGAACAGAGGGCGTCCCAACACGCCCGGGAACCGAGAACAGAGGGCGTCCCAACACACCAGGGGAGCCCTGAAATCTAAAAACCAGGATACAAAGATGTTCTAACACGCCGGGGAACCAAGAGGTCTAAATTCTAGAAGACCGAGGAACAAGAAGGCCAAAAACAAACTAAGGGAGCTCGAACTAGCCAAAGCTAAGGAGCGTGAAACAGCTCATAATCAGGGGTCAGAAGTCTAAACAAGCGCTAGGACCTAAGGAGTGCTGGAACCTAAGGAGCGCTGGGACCAAAATAAAGAATCAAACCAAGAACCAGAAAATAAAGGCAAGAGTAGAAAACTAGGTCAGGGATAACATCACAAAGAAAAACTACAGCAAAAAACTACTAAGTCAAAACAAAATACTAAAGCAGAATTATGAGACTAAAGCTAAACTAGAAATTAAGGCAAAACAAGAAAACTAGGACATGAACAAACACACTAACGTGAAGAGCAGAGAACTAAAGCTATAATGAGAAAGCAAAGCAAAGCTAGAAAACTAAGGCAAAATCTAGAACCCTAAAACAGAGCAGGAAAAAACAAAAGCAAAACAGAGACTAAGAACTCTAAGAAAACAAAGAACCCCCTAAATAATTCTAAACTGAGGAATTCTAAATCACTCAAAACTAAAGCTGAGCTTAAACAAAATAAAAACAGAAAGCACTGGCCTTAAGGGTGCAGGCATAGACGGCTGCTAAGCCGCAAGAGTTCTCGTGGAGGTCGTCCTGGACGAGGCAGGCGGCGGAGCAGCATCGCCCGACTAAACCCTCAAGGAGGGCGGCCCCGACGAGGCAAAGACGAGCGGCCCGGAGTCCGCAGTCCGCGGCTCCGGCCGGACAGAAAAGTCAAAAGCGGGCGCCGTGGTGGACGGCCCCGACGAGGGAAAGACGAGCGGCCCGGAGTCCACAGTCTGCGGCTCCGGCCGGACAGGAAAGTCAGAGGCGGGCGCCGTTGTGGACGGCCCCGACGAAGCAAAGTTGAGCGGCCCGGAGTCCGCAGTCTTTGGCTCCGGCCGAACAGGAAAGTCTGGTGCGGGCGTCGTGGAGGACGACCCCGGCACGACGAACTAGAAATAGGAGTAGCATCAACTAAGGCCTCATCCTGAGGCGAAACTACTCCCTTGGAGGCCTCGGCCTGAGGCGAAACTACTCCCTCGGAGGCCTCGGCCTGAGGCGAAACTACTCCCTCGGAGGCCTCGGCCTGAGGCAGGGCGGCTCCCTCGGAGGCCTCGGCCTGAGGCAGGGCGGCTCCCTCGGAGGCCTCGGCCTGAGGCAGGGCGGCTCCCTCGGAGGCCTCGGCCTGAGGCAGGGCGGCTCCCTCGGAGGCCTCGGCCTGAGGCAGGGCGGCTCCCTCGGAGGCCTCGGCCTGAGGCAGGGCGGCTCCCTCGGAGGCCTCGGCCTGAGGCAGGGCGGCTCCCTCGGAGGCCTCGGGCTGAGGCAGGGCGGCTTCCTCGGAGGCCTCGGGCTGATCTGCGTCGGCCGGCGGAGCGGAGCTTTCAGCGGCCGGCAGAGCGAAGCCTTCAGAGGCCGGCAGAGCGAAGCTTACGGTGGCCGGCAGAGCGGAGCTTACGGTGGCCGGCAGAGCGAAGCCTTCAGAGGCCGGCAGAGCGGAGCTTACGGTGGCCGGCGGAGCGGAGCTTTCAGCGGCCGGCAGAGTGAAGCCTTCAGAGGCCGGCAGAGCGGAGCCTACGGTGGCCGGCAGAGCGGAGCCTACGTCGGCCGGCGGAGCGGAGCTTTCAGCGGCCGGCAGAGCGAAGCCTTCAGAGGCCGGCAGAGCGGAGCTTACGGTGGCCGGCGGAGCGGAGCTTTCAGCGGCCGGCAGAGTGAAGCCTTCAGAGGCCGGCAGAGCGGAGCCTACGGTGGCCGGCAGAGCGGAGCCTACGTCGGCCGGCGGAGCGGAGCTTTCAGCGGCCGGCAGAGCGAAGTTTTCGGGTGGAGGCGGAACCATCTCTTCGGCTACCTCGGACGCTGCCGGGCTACAGGCTTCAGAGGGCGGGTCCTCCTGAACCCCCTCACGGGACCTGAGCGGAAGCGAGTCTTCGGAGGCCTTAAAGCGTCGGAGTGCCCGGCGTCCTAGCCGGGAGGAGCCAGACGGGGGTACAGAGGCTGTCAGAGGGGTGGCTGCAGGCCCACAGGGAAGAAGGTCGTCCCGGTCACCGTAATAGAAGCTCCACAGCTGGTCCTCCTCGACATGTGGGGCTCTGATAGATGGAACATTGAGCTTTACTCGGGGAGCCAGCTGCGAGTCATAGAGGTGGTGACATAGGCGATGAAGGGATCTGCGGCTTCTCTTCTCGTGCCCTGGGGTAGCGGCAACAACGCCCACGTAGAACACCTGGGGAGTGGAGTCGGCCTTGATCGGCGGCGCAGGGTCCTGGGCAGAAGCCATCCTGGCGTACCTCTCTCTCCTCAGGCGTTCGCACATGTCCAGGTATGCGCGGATCTCCGGGGTGTCAGCCCCTGCAGGTAAGTTCCATGTGGTGTCTGAGTTCATCCTTTTTGGCTGGTCCGTACTGTCAGGATTTGTTTATTGATGAACTCAGAACACACACAGGACAAAAGTTTGAGAGGTTTATTGAAGGGTAGATGACTGATGGAAGATGTAACCAGAGGTGCAGGAATACAGCGGCTCAGGGGTGCAGGTGAAGGCAGGGGCTGACGGCCAGGAGAGAGAGAGTCCAACAACGCTGAGTGGGGTGGCACAGAGCAGAGCCTTCTCAGAGCGGCTAGTCAGGTTAGCAAATCACTGGGGACACCAGAACACAGAGCAGAACTTCCCAGGAACAACGGTGAGGCACAAAGTCTTTCAACGAGGCAAAAACTAACCTTAAATCTGAAAACAGAAATAGACCTTCCAAGGCAAGGACGAGGACTGGCATGGAGTGGATGATACAGAAGACGGACCAGCACTAAAGTGAGGCAGAGGGAGGTTTAAATAGGAAGACTAACAGGTGACATGCATCTGACTGAATAATTACTAACAGGTGTGACTGACTGCAAGGAGAGTGAAGTGAAGGCTGGGTGGAAGGGAAGGCTGAAGTGAGGGGAAGGAGAAACTAAAAACAATAAATAAAGTTAAACCCTAACTAAAACTAAAACAAGGTGGAAAAACCGAAAACCAATGGCAACAAAAGCCGAATCAAAACTAAACCATGACAGTATATATATAAAAAACGGTTTCAGTTACAACTCAAATGTCGTAACAAAGCTGTTAAATCTGAGTCTGACGCACAATTTACGCCGCAAAATACAAGAAGCAGTTTGATTTTTGTCCGGTGACGAGCGAGTAAGCGAGCGAGAGAACTGGTAAAGCAGCACAGAGTAACAATAACTCTAGCGCTTGTTATGGAAATATAATCATATATATATATATATATATATATATATATAATAGTGTCGCTTAAAGTAATACAGATGTTAACTTTAACCCAGTAACCTAAAGAAATGGATGTGTGTGAAAACAAAGGGTGCATGCAAACTTCAGATAGATACCAGGAGCAGGAAGCACCAAGGCCATATGACAGTCTTGTAAGTGATAACACTGTTAAAATGTTTGCATGATGGTGTATGTTGTTGCAGTCAAACTCCCAGGAACCAAGCTAGGAGATAGATTATATTCAAAAGTCAAAGGTTAAGAAACAGATGTGTGCAGCAGACTGAATGTCTCATGTAGGTCCAGCCCCGCTTGGACTTTCTGTGTTAAAGGGGGGGGGGGGGATAACGTGTATGTGTTGAGACAGGCTTCAGACACAGGCAGAGAACTTAAGGTATTCGATGCTGTGATAAACGTGTAAGTGTCTCCCACTTTGGAATTCCAAATTGTAATAAATATATGTTTAACTGTTGTTTTTGCCTCTGAATTCACTGCCTTTTTTCTCTCTGTGCCAAATCTCCGACCGGGTGAGACGAGAAGGGGTGAGGGGCCGTTAGCTAAACGGGCCTCACAGGTGCTTGTCTCGTTAACTGGAGCCGTGACCCGGGTTTGGCTGTGAGTAAAAAGTCTGTTTGAATATTGGACACGAAGGAGGACCTTGCCATAAGCATCACGGGTCGACCCAAAACAGGTAAGGAGATTTTCTCTCCATTGGCAAACCTTAGTTGTGTAGGCAAAATTGAGTGATGCTTTTGGTTTTAGGGAATCTCTTCTCAAAATATCAGAGGCTGAACAGTACAAATAGGTTTAAATAGAATTTATGTTGAAACCGAGAAATGAGAGAATGAGAGTTATCTGTATGTCCACGTCGGAAAAACCGTAAAATAAGAGAAATAAAAAATATACAGTTAAAACTTAAATGTTGAAGCTGTAAAAGAAAAGACAATAAAAAATATAAAATACAACGATAAAACAAAGTCTCGAAAGTTGGTTGCTCCCTCTCCAGGACTGACGAGTCTGGTGAATTTTAAGACTGAGGTGGAACGTTACCTCGGAGAAAGGGGACTCTCCACAGAAACGTAGCGATAGGAACGGCCAAGAATACAAAACCATCTAAAAGTTGAGGCTAAGACAGCAAGACCTTTAAAGTGAGCTGTAAAAGAAGATAAACGATTAAAAAAAGGGCCCCAAGGGAACATTTACATTGTTCTCTAGCATCAGAACGGGGATTCTGATTGCACGACGATTAGACCGAGGTGGTATTAAAATGAATAGTTGGTTTCGTCGAGTGGAAGGGTATTAAAAGGAGACCCTCTGCGCGCGCAAGGCTGTCTGTCTTAAACGTTGTCTGTCCTGGTCGGTTTAACAATTTTATTTTGGTTTAAATGGGATCCATGGTTTGAATGATTAGAAGCTCCGGTCTGAGTCTGTCTCTGTGTGTGCGCAGCTTCGAAGTCTCTTGTGTGTGTGTGTGTGTGAACGGGTGGTTACGCATGCGTATGTGTGGCTGTGAATAGCTTTGCACGTGTTCTTTTTGCGGTGGAAAAGTACTAAGTCAGGAAGCTGTGTATAGCCGGTTACAATAGCCCGGATAATGGCGGGAGCTTTTGATCAGGAGTTTCAGGACGACGCATGGGGATCTGCCCCTTGGAAGTCCTTGGGTGAACAAGTTGAGGCGCTGATGGGTTTTGTTGAAACGCATGAAAAGTTAGATAAAAAGACCCAGTCGGCGTGGAGACAGAAAGTGCTTGGAGCCGTTACGGCAGAAGAAAAACGGCTGGAACACAGCGAACCCCTGGGCAAGTATTTGGTGAAACAATATGCTAAAAGTAAGAAACACCTTAATGATTGCATTCAAAGACAAAAATCTGTTGGTTTGTTGCATTTTGGGAAGTGTGATCAGGAAAAGGCAGATAGAGAAGTTAAATCATGGGAAAAACTGTTGGTAATTTGGCAGGGAATTAAACATTTGTTTGAAACAAAAGAAGAAACAGTACAATCTCCTCCGCCATACAATATAAACACTACTTCTTCCGGATTGTATCCAGTTCTGGGTGTTAGAGGCGGAGAATTAGTAATAGAAACGCTCCCGGCATATACTCCAAGGGGCGATATATGTTCAGATAATGCTCAACACCCGCATACGTCATTTAATGCACCACCCATATCCCTCACTCCTTTTAAGTCTTGTGAGCCTTTTCTCGCTCGAGCTGCTCGCGAGAACTCGTCTCAGTCTGTTAACAGGCCTTCTTCCCCGCCTACAGCTTGTCAGATGACGAAAGCAGGCCCTGAGGAGCATGCGTTGCACGCCCAGGACCCTGGAGTAAGACCGCCCTCTAGGGGCTGTTCTTCTGTATCTTCAGAAGACACACAACCAGCAACAGGTTTAATTGATTTTAATAAAACAGGAACTAGATCACCAGCAGTATCGACTAATGTCAAGTTTAATAACCCATGTTCATTGGAGCTTGAGGTTAATGTAAAAATGTCACTAAAAGGGATTTGGCAGGAGGACAACGCCACTGATTTGTTAAATGTGCCACTGTTGGATTTCTCCTTACAGGGAGAAACGCATGCTGAAGAAGACATGGTTGATAATAATGGGTTATATCATTCTACTGAAGAAGCAGAATTTGCCAGGAGACAGAGAACACCACGCGCTCGTGGTGTGGGAAGAAATTTAAAGGATAGCTTTCACAGCATGCATTCAATGACAACTCGTTCTCAAGGTCCCACTAGAGTGCAGATGCCTATATTACAAAATAATGTGGGCACAGAAAACTATGTCCCTTATTCATTTGGAGATGTACAAGCCCTGGTGGACAAATTGCCTAGTATTGCAGCTGGTGGCAGATTGTGGCTTGCCGAACTTGATAATCTAACTAAAGGAACTAAACTGGCTTTGGGTGATTTTAGAGCTGTTCTAGGCCGTTGTGTTCCTGCTTCAACTGCAGATGACATTGAATATGAAGCTCGAACATCCAATATTGGAGATGAAACTTTATTCTCTTCAGTTATCACTCGTTTGGGGAACGCAATTAAAGAACATTTCCCATTATCAACTCCTGCAGCGGTTCCCAAGTTTGACTGGGATCCCTTACAGCATCCAAAGGATTTCATTACTCAAGCTGAAGAGTTGAATTAAACACACAGGTGTAAATCCGAAAGGGGACAGTTCTAACTTGGGTGAATTATTCAGGGAAGCAGTCCTGAAAGGTGTGCCTCCTTTGGTGTCACAGCTGATGAAACAGAATCCTGAGATGCCTGGTTGTGAGTATGCCCGCTGGGAAAAACATCTTGTACACCATTTGCATGTTGCTCAGGATGTAGAGAAGAAGAAAAAACAAGAGAAAGAGGATATTCATGATCAATTAATCAAATTGCAATTATTAGATTCTAAACGGCAGGTGAATCAACGTAAACATCAAAAAACTGAACTTGTTATGGTTTCAGCAGTTGCATCACCTGGGGCTCCATCCCCGATGGTGGCACCTCACTTTAATCCAATGCAAGGGGGAGGGATCCCCCCCTCCTGTTTTCTATCCTCCATGTAATTACAGATCTGCGGGTTCTGCGCGTGGATTCGGATGGCGATTTGGTGGACGGCGTGGACGGTCAGGTTGGAACCGTGGTCTGAGAGGACGAGGTGGATATGGCGGACCTGGGAGAGCACCTGTCGACATTTGCTTTAACTGTGGACAAATTGGACACTGGGCAAGGGATTGTCAATCCCCACCAGGAGGTGAGATTGTGCCACCAAACCCTAATATGGCCCCGCCTCCGCAAGGTCAGTACCCCCAGGTCGGAGAAAACTTTTATGGACAATTTTGACACATCCCTGAGAATAACTCCAGCAGCGTGAGTTCCGCAGACCCCATGCTGCCAGCGAAGGTTGGAGAAGAACACATGAACTTTTTAGTCGACACTGGAGCTACGTATTCCACTATAATCAATCTGCCTCTGTGCTGTTGACTAAGACTGTGTCACTAATGGGTTTCTCAGGGAAGGAACAGTGTCTGCCGATGACTTTACCACTTCCGGTGAAAGTTGGAAACCAGAAACTGCATCATTCATTCGTATGGTTTCCATCTACACCTGTCAATTTGATGGGAAGAGACTTGTTGGTTAAACTGGGAGCCGCAGTGCTTTGTGGACCTCAAGGTTTGACTGTTACCTTTCCAGACGGTTCTTCTCTAGCATGTGGTCACACTTTCCAGGATGGACAATATCTGGTTCGGCCCATGGGGGAAGAGTTTGCTGACATCTACTGGGGACTCTTAACAGAACCTGCTGAAGCTGGTGTTCTCTCGGTGTTCCAGCTGTGGAAGCCTTGGATTCAAAGCCTAAGTTCCTACCTGGCTCCACCTGATCCGCCACACGTCACTCTGTTCTACGACAGAAATCACGCAGATTGGTATGAGGAATCATTTGCTGCAGACCTTGAGGGTAACACATGGACAGTCACATCTAAGAACATATATGTGGCCCCTGAGGGGGTGGCAGCCGCAGTGATGTTAACTCCTGAACAGCAGCAATGGTATATGATGTCAGATGAAGCATTTCCTCATATTTCTCTTTCTCTCCATTCTGAGCGACAGGCCAGTGAATTAGGAGGGATGGTTAAGCGTTCCCTCCAGACTACTGATTGGGCACCGACCAGCGTCCCAGGTTTGCTGTTTTCAAATTCCACTGACTCATATCAGATTGTTTGTGATGTAACTGACAAAGTTCTTTTGAAACATGAGCTTTTGACTCGACACCATGGCAGGGAACGTACCGACCATCATAAAGCAGCAGAGATGTTGGATGCTCTCCCATCACAACTCTGGGCAACCAGTCCCACGGATGTGGGATTAGTTTCATGTGCTCCAGTTTCATTTCAGGTTGCAACTGACTCTCCTATTTGGGTGAATCAGTATCCACATAAACCTCAAGCGGAGGAAGGCATTGCTGATACCATCGCGGGCCTTTTGACAGCTGGAGTTTTAGAACCCTCTGTATCAGCCTGGAACACACCCATTTTGCCGGTGGAAAAGAAACAAACTGGTAAATATCGCATGGCACATGATCTTAGAGCTGTAAATTCTGTTTTGAAGACACCTACAATCCCTGTACCTAACCCATAGGTGGCCATTTCCAGTTTGGAGCCCTCTCAGCAGTGGTACACATGTATCGACTTGGCGAACGCATTTTTCTGTCTTCCTTTGGCTGAAGAATGCAGAGATGTTTTTTCATTCACTTATAAAGGTCGCCAACTGCGTTACACCAGACTGCCACAGGGATTTGCCCTATCACCAGGTATCTTTAATCAGGTTTTGAAAGATGTTTTGCAGACATGTCCTCTGCCGAGAAACACCACCCTTATTCAGTACGTGGACGATCTGCTGTTGGCTTCACCAACTGCTGAGATCTGCCTTCAGGCTGCAGAACTGGTTCTGAGACACCTCCATGAACATGGGTTTAAGGTCAGTAAGGATAAACTGCAAATTGCCAGAAAACAGGTTTCTTTCCTGGGCCGTGTCATCTCCGCAGGAACAACCAGCATGTCCTCCAGTCATAAACAGAGCATTTTGTCACATCCTAAACCGCTGCGCGTGAAAGACATGCTGTCTTTTCTGGGATTGACTGGTTACAGCCGTAACTATATTCCCGGCTATGCAGACCTGACGCAGCCTTTGAGGGACCTCGTGAAGGCGCAAGGTATGAGAAAACTAAATAATGTTTTGATTTGGACTCAGGAAGCGGAAGAAGCATTTGTTCTGCTTAAACAACGACTTGCATCTGCTGCTGAATTGACTCTTCCAGACTACTCTATCCCATTTTTTCTTGATGTTTCTGCAACCAGATTTGCTTTAAATGGCATCTTGTTTCAGAGAACAACAGGTGAGAGAAAAATTTTGATGTATATATCGGTCATGTTGGATAACGTGGAAAAACGTCACCCCCAATGTACACAATATGCAGCAGCAATAGCCAGAATGATTCAAAAGGCTGCACATTTAGTCATGGGACACAGTCTAACCATTTTGACAACTCACAGTGTTGTGGCTTATGTGAATTCACAAAGCTTCACTATGACTGCACTCAGACAACACAGGCTGTCCAAAATTTTGGAAGCACCCAACATCACATTTACACATGAAGGTGTGAACATGGCAGATGGCATGACGGATGGCGAACCTCATCAATGTGAAGAATTGGTTTCCAGGATGGAGAAGGTGAGACCAGATCTAGAGGCTAGTCCTATTGAAGGCCCACAGGTGAGACAGTTGTTCACAGATGGCTGTTGTTTCAGACATGAAAGTGAAGGACTCAGGGCAGCCTATTCTGTTGTTGAACGAATAGGCTCAGGATTTGTAACAAGGAAGGCAGAAAGGTTACAAGGACCTCAGTAAGCGCAGAGAGCAGAGCTAACAGCAGTGATTCAGGCATTAAAGTTGGCAGAACATCAGGAGGTAAATGTATATTCAGATTCAGCATATGCCACAGGTGCAGTTCATGTGGAGTTATGTCAGTGGTTGAGAGCAGGATTTTTGACAGCGGGGGGTAAACCTATAAAACACGAGATAGAAATGAGAGAGCTGGCCGATGCTTTGTTATTACCGGCCAGAATTGCCGTGATAAAGTGCAAAGGTCATGATAACAGTAATTCAGACATTGCATTAGGGAATCAGGCTGCAGACCAGGCTGCCAAAGCAGCCGCTGGATATGCACCTCAGATGATGATGGTGACGGTGGAAGATGAGCTGAGAGAAGAGTTGTGCATGGGTAACATTAAACTGTTGCAGAGCAGAGCAGCTCCGGAGGAGAAGAATATGTGGAGGCTCAGAGGAGCCTCAGAGCAGGAAGGTTGCTGGAGAGGGCCAGATGGCAGACTGGTTTTTCCTCCAGGTTTGAAACAGAAGCTTTTTTCTGAGGCACATGGTGTTGGACATGTGGGTGTCAGACAGATGTTGGACAACCTGAACCATTGGTGGCATCCATTTATGTCAGATATGGTCAAACATTTTGTAAAAAGTTGTTCACTGCGTGGGCAATTTAACTCAAAGAAGACTTTGAAACCTTTGCAGGGCAGATTTCCTTTGATCACAGTTCCTGGGAAGGAAGTGATTCTTGATTATACGGACATGGTGACCCCTGCTGGAGGCTTTAAGTATTTGTTGGTGTGTGTGGACACTTTTACAGGATGGCCAGAGGCCTGGCCTGCTAGAAGAGAGGACAGCAAAACTGTGATAAAATGCCTCATTAACCATTACATTCCCAGGCACGGGTTCCCTGAAAAGATCAGGACTGACAATGGAACCCACTTCAAGAACCAGGACCTGCAACGAGTGGAGTCCAGTTTAGGGCTCACACACAGGTTTGGCACTGTGTATCACCCCCAGTCGCAGGGCAAAGTGGAGAGAATGAACCTGAACTTGAAAAATAAGTTGGCTAAAATCTGTGCGCAAACGAAACTATCATGGGTTGATGCCTTGCCTCTCGCTCTGATGTCAATCAGGTCTTCGGTTAATTCAACCACAGGATTTACTCCTTACGAGCTGGAGATGGGAAGAAGCTTTCCTGGGCCCCAACGTCGACCACCGGGAACTGCAGACGACCTGCAGAGTCTGACAAGTAAGGAGTACTTCTCACAGTTGCAGGCTGTGCTGGAGGCGTACACCAAGATCCGTGGTCATCCCGAGGAAGGAGAAAGTGGAACACCACCTCCGGACGTCGACTGGGTTTGGCTCAAGGTCATCAAAAGAAAGTGGTCAGAGCCGAGGTTCACGGGACCCTTCAAGGTGATCGAGAGAACCTCACATGCGGTGAGGTTGGGAGGAAAAGGTAATACGTGGTTTCATTGGAGCCAGTGTGCACCAGCAGCAGAACCTCAGAGGTCGTTGACGGAGGTTCAGGAGGTTTAAAGGAGCGGATCAGCTGATTGGGCTCAGTCAGCTGTGAATAGAACCAGACTCAGGGTCACAATAACACCCCCTGGTTCTTAACACCACAGGCAGTCTACCTGTGTGTTGAAGATCCTGCCTGCAGATTCATCACGTTGTATTGAGTGGCTGTGGGACGCCACCCTTCTTCTACGAACGTCTGAAAGAAAGAAGTTGATGTCATTGTGAAAAAAAAAACGAAAACCTTGTAATCATTTATGTGCTTTTATATGCTTTTTATCTTTCTAGCTTTAAATATAACAGATGTTTTGATCTACTTTTTACAATATTTTTTTATTTTATATTTCTATAATATTTGACTTGTTTGGACTGGTACACAGTCATTAGGTTACATTTGCCGGCGAAGGACCTTTGTGGTAAGCTGGTAATAGTTTTAGGATTTGTTTGATCTTACAAGAGGGTTGTTTTTGTTTCATTTTTTGTCATAACCTTCTTTTTCAGGTGTGGGGGCCAGTGTACCCTTGGTCTATAGATTCTATTTTTTTTAATATATATTTTTTAGGATATTCCGGTTTTTGTATGAAGTTAAACATGGGGCAGAAATTGGGTACTGGATTGGTTCAGCGGCAGCTGACGTTGGGTTTATGGGTTTTACTTCTTATGTTGTGCATGCTTGTTTTCAGCATTGTTATTCGAGGAGCAGGTGCTGCTGATCCTATTAGGCGTCAGGAGCGGGCCATTCAGGATACAGATGATTGTCTGACTCAACATCGTGGTATTGAACTGCATTACACTTTGGGTACAAGGGTTGTATTTGAATTCGATTTATGCTCAGTGGTAGATTGTGGTAGTGACCCATCAATCCGGCAGGAATCTGATGTTTATGCTTGTGTATTGCCGAAGGGGGTTCCCGACTCCCCCGTACCTTGGTGCTACCGCTGGATTTATATGAGGTGGCACACCGGAAATGAGGCTGTTCCGGTGCGCCATGGGGGATTTGATAAATTATTACAACAAGCATTGTCCCTTACCAAAGGCCATCATCAGGTAGTACAAGGTGTTAATCCCATTATCCTGACTATTTCAGGGTTGAACATTAATCCTTATTTTGGGGCATACACTGGGGTTTATTCTGCATATAGTAGTGGAGTTACTAAGCCCAAACCTTGTAGTATTAGTCCGTCAGGCTTTTATCTTGTCCTTGGAACAGGGGCATGGGATAACGGTCCCGTTGGTTTGATTAAACTTTCTCTACATAATGCGACTACTTCTGGAGTACAGATTCTTTCACCACAAGTGGGGAAAGCCTTGTCCTCTTCAGGAGGACTTCATGTAGATTATAATAAATTGACCCCTGGTAACATTCTTAAGAGTTCTACAGGGGATAGGAGACGTAATTTGTGGGTTTCTTGGATGGCTCAGACTGCCAGACAATATACGGCTGAGAGCTGTGTAGCATGTGCCGCAGCTAGGCCAATTTTAACAACAGAACCAGCACCTTTGTTTCATTTTGACGATCCTACAGGATGTGATTGCATTTTAGAGTTGACAAAAGGCCGCTCGGTGGGGTGTGAGTTCTATCATGATCTTTTCCCACCTATAAACAACGACACTATCCCTGGGCCGTTTACTCCGGGTAATCACATTAAGCAGTATGTGTGCTTTAATTTCACAGGGGAAGGGACAGAGGCTTTATCAACGTTAGGTGTGATTCCATCGGAGTGGTGTAAATTTTATTTTCATTTTCAAGGCATAGGTTCATGGGCGAGAGCTGGTTTGTATTATTATTGTGGCGGAAAACAGTTGTTTGTCCGGATCCCTTTTGACTCTGTGGGTGTGTGTGCCATGGTAAGGTTGGTGGCACCACTGTTGTTAATGGGACCGGGTTTAAATCAGGAACACTTGTTACATAGAATTAAGCGTAGTTCTGATTTTGATTTGGCACGTAATTCTCCTACATACATAGATTCGATCGGGGTCCCCAGGGGGGTTCCCGACAGGTATAAGTTGGTAGACCAGGTTGCAGCAGGTTTTGAATCCATATTCCTTTGGATTACTCCTAATAAGAATGTTGATAGAATTAATTACATACATTAAAATGTGTTACGTTTGTCTAATCTGACTAGAGATGCAGTTGAGGGGCTAGCTAAACAATTAGCTCCTACCTCTCTTATGGCTGTTCAGAATAGGATGGCACTGGATATGCTTTTGGCGGAAAAAAGGGGTGTTTGCGCCATGTTTGGAGATATGTGTTGTACGTTTATTCCTAATAATACAGCACCGGATGGGTTGGTGACTAAAGCTTTAGAAGGTTTGAGGACTCTGAGTAAAACGATGCATGAACAATCAGGAATAGATAATCCTTTGGATAAATGGCTGACACAGGCTCTGGGTAAATGGAAGAACTTAATTATTTCTATTATGCTTTCTCTGTCAGTGTTTTTGGCAATTTTGGTTACGTGCGGCTGCTGCTGTGTCCCCTGTTTGAGAACTCTCGCTGTTCGCTTTATTGTCACTACTCTTGAAAAGGGCACAGTTTCTTCGTCTTCTCCCAATAATCAGATGTTACAGGTGGGGACAGAACCTTCTCTACAGGATGTAAGATTGGAGTTGGTTCAGTATCATGGGGTGATATAATGAGATTTTTCCGGTATTATCCTGTTTGATTTTCTGTTGTTCTATGCAGATATATTGTTTTGCATGTGTTTGATTTTGTGATACTGCCTTATTAGTTACTGCAGTATGGTTTGGTAGTACTTTTACATTTATATGCTGATTATGACTTACTCATTTACTTTTTTCTGATTTAGTTCACTGTGTTGATTTTGATGTGTTTGACTTGCTAAGGTTAATTTTTGCATGCTTTGTTTCTGATGTTTGCTCCAGTATGTTTATCAGATTCACAGGGGTGTTTTTTCTGTGTCTCATATTCTTAGTTTATGCTTTTATATTTAGTACCTGCATTTTTGTGTGGACTCTCTTTGTGAGAGTCCAAAAGGGGGATTGTTATGGAAATATAATCATATATATATATATAATAGTGTAGCTTAAAGTAATACAGATGTTAACTTTAACCCAGTAACCTAAAGAAATGGATGTGTGTGAAAACAAAGGGTGCATGCAAACTTCAGATAGATACCAGGAGCAGGAAGCACCAAGGCCATATGACAGTCTTGTAAGTGATAACACTGTTAAAATGTTTGCATGAGGGTGTATGTTGTTGCAGTCAAACTCCCAGGAACCAAGCTAGGAGATAGATTATATTCAAAAGTCAAAGGTTAAGAAACAGATGTGTGCAGCAGACTGAATGTCTCATGTAGGTCCAGCCCCGCTTGGACTTTCTGTGTTAAAACGGGGGGGGGATAATGTGTATGTGTTGAGACAGGCTTCAGACACAGGCAGAGACCTTAAGGTATTCGATGCTGTTATAAACGTGTAAGTGTCTCCCACTTTGGAATTCCAAATTGTAATAAATATATGTTTAACTGTTGTTTTTGCCTCTGAATTCACTGCCTTTTTTCTCTCTGTGCCAAATCTCCGACCGGGTGAGACGAGAAGGGGTGAGGGGCCGTTAGCTAAACGGGCCTCACAGGTGCCTGTCTCGTTACGCTCCATAAAGATGTTATTAATCAGAGAAATCTTTCTGATTGTTTCACAGCGGTTACCTTCAGCAGGTAAACACGCCCACGGCAACACACTTCGGCTCCCCACAGCCCTTTTCTGTCTGAATATGCGCTAAAACTGCCTCTTTAAAATGAACTGCACGGTGCAGTCTGCGCCTGTCTGAATCGCAATGAGAAGTATTACAGATCTGTGCGTGAGCATAGTCAAGAAATCCCCCCCAGGAGCAGCGGTAACAACAGCGGTCTGCGTGTCCTGCACGTCAGAGCTTGTCACCGGCTCAAAGTCGCGGCACCATGAGTAGTAGCGCTGTTTGTAGGCGTTGTGCGATCCACAGAGACTGAGTCACTCAATTTAATCTCGTAAATAAAACTTTCGCCGCAAATTACATGTTTTCTCTGCTGACGTAAACGACGTAAAGTCAGGAGATAGAGAGATTTTCTGATTCTCGCTCGTTTACTTCTCCCGGATCCGTTGCGATTCTCTCCTCTGTTGCCTCCAATTCCTCTCTGACTCTCTTCCTCTCCTCTTTAATGATTAACTTTCCCCTTAGATGTCTCACCTGTTCCCCTGATTTCAGCCTATTGAGACCACAAGCCATATACGCATATACAGCAGAATGCAGATTTTTCATTTTAAAATGAAGCGTAGGAGAAGATTTCTTCTAAATAAAAACATTTTTGTGTTAATAACGTATCGTTCCATCATGACACCCAAGCACCAGACCGAGGTTTTGCTGCTCACACTTTATTTTAGGACGAACAGGACAGAAAACTTTCATTCCCCCGGTCCCCCGAATCACAACTCCTCTCCCTGGAAGCCACACGTTTCTTCCGCTATGACCCCAAAGAGATCTGATTTAAAGGAACAGTAAGTGTGCAACAGAATTTAGCAATAAAGTCTAATAAGGATCATTACAATACATTTTTATTTATTGATTAAATTAACAGTTTTTTAAGCTTTACAAAAGAAATGCTTATTTACACATCTTTATTGTGTGTGGGGAAAAAACACGGTCAGACGCCATTACAGTTTTTGCCTCGCGCACCCCCTATTGGCAGCTCTCGCACCCCAGGGGTGCGCTCACCACACTTTGGGAAACCCTGTCTATTGGTAAAGTTTCACAGAAATCTCAAAGGAATTCAAAGGAGCCTCAAGGTGATCTTGAGGCTTATTCTTCAAATTTAACCATAAAAGTGTCCTTAAACAGTTAGCTGTATTGAATGGCTTTCATGGGAATGCAAAAAGAAAATGCTGAATGACTTAAACATGGTAACTTTTTCTGTAGTGCAGCATACAGGTCAGATAGTGTTTGAAACATACTGCTCAAAACTGCTTGTTTACCTGCAGATGCATGAATCTATACTACAAAGTCACCAAGACATTTATTTTTTTAATTTGATGTTATATTAATCCAGTGTTCACTATGTGTGGCTTAATTTTTCTTCCATTAAATATAAACTATTGCCTGAAATATGTAACTGCCAAGTAGCGCACATATACTCGGTAACCCTTTCCAAGACAACATCTCATAAATGAATATTGCATTGCAAGATTTAGAGCCGTTGATGAGCACATTGTGTCCCTCTGCTGTTAAGAGCATGCACACAGACTTTTAGAAGCACATTGCTGATCTCCTTGAATGTGTTTCATTTTTATCTACCAGGAAATAGGATAAAGGGTAATGTAACAAGCCAAGCATTGACTACAAAAAAAGAAAAAAACTCAATACTACTTACCCCTGCCAACTGTCTGCGAGGAAATGCATTGCTTTGTGCCTGAGAACAATTTTCATCAGATAATCTGATCAATAGTATGTTAGAGGGATTAAAATCCAATTTAGGCTTTTTTATTGCCTTGAAAGTGTGATTTACACCAACAAATTGGGAAGGAAGCTTCCCGTCAAACAAGATTCAGAGGTGTTTCTTCAGATGTATCTGATCTTGCCCATATTTATGGCAAAATCAGATACATCTGACACTGACACTAATTGCAGAGAGGAACAAATAACAGGAATTTGCAGTCAAAGATAAAACATAAAGGCTATCATGAAGAACAAATGTGAGAGGTTATAGTTTTAACTGTAAAAATCATAAATCAATTTGTATTAGATGTATTTGTATTAGATAGTTTTCTAATAAATAGACATTGTTCTTTATCAGACTTTTTCTCTTTTTCTGATGTGGTGTTGAACATTCTGTAATTGTTTTGCTTTGCTTTTCCTAAAACTCAGAAATAAAGTCGCTGATGTCAGAATCCAGGTGGAGGCAATGTTCCGATCTGTGGTTCCATTGCTCCATTTGGATCCAGAAGGCCACAGCCAAAAGAGTAATGGCATCACAACAGGCAGTCTCTTGACTGCAGCAGGAGGCTTTAGGCCCCATTCCTACAGCAGGCAAATGTGACGCAAATTCAAAAATAAATTTTTTGGGGGGTCAAGTGACCTGGCTAGACTTTTTAGAACCAGTGGGAACGCTCAGATATGGTGGGAGGGTTAGGGGGATTACCCCCCCCCCCTCGAGCCCCCAAGAAAATCACATCATTGTGATTTACAAATGGTAAAAGGGTCGCCGAGGCAAAAACTCGGGCGTGGGAAGAGTTCGGAGAGGCCATGGAGAAAGACTTCCGCACGGCTTCGAAGCGATTCTGGTCCACTATCCGGCATCTCAGGAGGGGGAAGCAGTGCAGTACCAACACTATTTACAGTGGGGGTGGTGTGCTGCTGACCTCGACTCGGGATGTTGTTTCGGTGGGCGGAATACTTCGAAGACCTCCTTAATCCCACCAACACGTCTTCTGTTGCGGAAGCAGAGCCTGAGGACTCTGGGTCGGGTTCTCCCATCTCTGGTGCTGAGGTTGCCGAGGTTGTTAAAAAGCTCCTCGGTGGCAAGGCCCCGGGGGTGGATGAGATTCGCCCGGAGTACCTCAAGGCTCTGGATGTTGTGGGGCTGTGTTGGTTAACGCGGCTCTGCAACATTGCGTGGACATCGGGGGCAGTTCCCCTGGATTGGCAGACTGGGGTGGTGGTCCCCCTATTTAAAAAGGGGGACCGGAGAGTGTGTTCCAACTACAGGGGAATCACACTCTTAAGCCTCCCTGGTAAGGTCTATTCAGGGGTTCTGGAAAGGAGGGTCCGTCGGATAGTCGAATCTCGGATTCAGGAACAGCAGTGTGGTTTTCGTCCTGGCCGTGGAACACTGGACCAGCTCTATACCCTCAGCAGGATTCTGGAGGGGGCATGGGAGTTTGCCCAACCAGTCTACATGTGCTTTGTGGATCTGGAGAAGGCATTCGACCGTGTCCCCCGAGGGATCCAGTGGGGGGTACTCCGGGAGTATGGAGTACCGGGCCCTTTAATAAGGGCTGTCAGGTCTCTGTACGACCGGTGTCAGAGTCTGGTCCGCATTGCCGGCAGTAAGTCGGACTCGTTTCCGGTGAGAGTTGGACTCCGCCAAGGTTGCCCTTTGTCACCGATTCTGTTCATAACTTTTATGGACAGAATTTCTAGGCGCAGCCAAGGTGTTGAGGGGATCCGTTTTGGTGGCCTTAGGATTGCGTCTCTGCTATTCGCGGACGACGTGGTCCTATTGGCTTCATCAGGACGTGATCTACAGCTCTCACTGGAGCGGTTCGCAGCCGAGTGCGAAGCGGCCTGGATGAAATTCAGTGCCTCCAAATCCGAGACCATGGTCTTGAACCGGAAAAGGGTAGAGTGCCTTCTCCGGGTTGGGGAGGATGTGCTGCCCCTAGTGGAGGAGTTTAAGTGTCTTGGGGTCTTGTTTACGAATGAGGGGAGGATGGAGCGGGAGATCGACAGGCGGATTGGTGCAGCGTCTGCTGTGAAGCGGGCGCTGTACCGATCCGTTGTGGTGAAGAGAGAGCTGAGCCAAAAGGCGAAGCTCTCGATTTACCGGTCGATCTACGTTCCTACCCTCATCTATGGTCACGAGCTTTGGGTCGTGACCGAAAGAACGAGATCCCGGATACAAGCGGCTGAAATGAGTTTTCTCCGTACTATGTCTGGGCTCTCCCTTAGAGATAGGGTGAGGAGCTCAGTCATCCGGGGAGGACTCAGAGTAGAGCCGCTGCTCCTCCACGTCGAGAGGAGCCAGTTGAGGTGGCTCGGGCATCTGGTCAGGATGCCTCCTGGACGCCTCCCTGGTGAGGTGTTCCGGGCACGTCCCACCGGGAGGAGGTCCAGGGGAAGACCCAGGACACGCTGGAGGGACTATGTCTCCCGGCTGGCCTGGGAACGCCTTGGGATTCCTCCTGAGGAGCTGGCCCAAATGGCCGGGGAGAGGGACGTCTGGGCCTCCCTACTGAAGCTGCTACCCCCGCGACCCGACCCCGGATAAGCGGTAGAAGACGGACGGACGAAATGGTAAAATGGTAAATGGCTTGTACTTGTATAGCGCTTTAACTAGTCTTGACGACCTCTAAAGCGCTTTACACTACAGTTCAGTCATTCACCCATTCACACACACATTCACACCCTGACGGTGGTGAGCTATGTTAGTAGCTACAGCTGCCCTGGGGCAGACTGACAGAGGCGAGGCTGCCATGCACCGGCGCCACTGGGCCCTCTCACCACCGCCAGCAGGCAATGCGGGTGAAGTGTCTTGCCCAAGGACACAACGATAGAGACAGTCAGTGTGGGCAGTGTTGCCAACTCCTCAGTAAGGAAAGTAGCTATTGGCTGTGCTAAAAGTCACTAGAAGTCGCTGAATGACGTCATCGCCTAATTTGCATAATCTGCCACATGATGTGATGTGCATAATATTGACGCTGTGGGAGAAATAACGTCGTTAGAGACAAAAAGTTAGTGAAAACACTCAGAATATATATAGAGCTACTTTTTTCTGTCCATTAATGTTTATTTATTATTATTATTTTTTATTTATTTTATTTAAATTTTTTATTAATGTTTATTTTATTACAATACTAACCCTCCTCCTTTACCCGGCTTTGAGACCGGCAAAATGAACCATAAAGAGACACTATGGGGGAGGCGACCCACGGCAGCACCTGCTGCTGGAGGACAAGAGTAGGAACGATACGTGCTTTCACGTCAGAGTCTCCAAAAGTCGCTAGATTTGTCGCTAGTCGCTTTTTTGAAAAAGAGTCACTGGATGGGTCTGAAAAGTCGCTAAATATAGCGACAAAGACGCTGAATTAGCAACACTGAGTGCGGGGGATCGAACCGGCAACCCGCCAATTGCAAGACGAAAATATTTTAATAAATGCTCTTCACAACCACTATTGAGCATTTTTCTTATGGATAAACCTTGCATTCACAAGTGCACTCTCGCAAACATCTACAGGTGCTTTGGGTCCAGGTGCTTACAGATCCAATTCTGTAAGCAACTCTTTCTGCATCAAAACTCTAATACCGGGCTCTCTATAAGAGAAAGTCTCCGCACAGTTGGTTCACAGTTGGAACCAAACTTTTGCATCCTGGATAGATTTGGTCTTTTCCCACTAATCATTTGATAGGGGGTTTGTCCTGTACATCTGTTAAAACACCTATCTGTTATTGTAGCCACTGTCTGAACTGTGTACACTCACGTTGTTTTAGATAAGTTGCTCTGTATTAGCATACATCTTGCCATGTTGAAAAGTGTGCGCCAGTTTCGCTCAGCAGTGCCATTTTAGTGTGACGAATACGGCGCTGATGTCTCGTGTCTGGTGCCATTCTTACTCAGTAGTGTTTGATATCACTTTTCAGTAAATTCTGTGCAATTATAGATCGTATACATTTGACCTTGCTTTAGGGCGCTGTGTCTGCAATACATTTTTCTGTTGCCTGCACAGTGTCTCTCTTATGTCTGAAAAAAATACACAGAAACTGCACTAGAAAAGTCATCAATAAACAACAACACAAATCTGTAGCCCTCGCTAGACTCTGGGTCGATTGGTCCAGGTAGATCTGTTTTAACCAGTTCTAACACAAGTTTAGCTCACTTATCTGGTTCCCTATTTCTTGATTGGGCAAATTTCCCTTGAACACACATTTCACATTGCTTCATTTGATTTTCATTTTTACCCATTATGTTCAACCCCCTTAACAACACCCTGTAAATATTGTATGTCATCATAATTAGAATGCCCCAGGATTTCATGCTATGTTTACATGTCAGAAGAACCTTTGCACTGATCATCCCATTCATTACTCAGAGCTGTGAGGTTGCTTCGGTGTCCACCATCAAACCTTTGGCTTTGGTTCCACCGCTCCTCTCGATCTCCCGGTCTGTATTCTTAGCCATCCTTCAGCAACCTTCCGCGCCTCATCCTGCCCTTGTTTTCTCCTACAGACTTCCTCTCGGTACGTGGAGCTTTTGCAGAAGTTGCACCAATTTCCTGCGGTGGCACACTTTAGCTTTGTGTCCCATTTGTCCACATCTGAAGCACATCAGGTCGGCAACGTCTGCTCTCTGGTCACCCATCCACGCCAGTGCAAACTTTGTAGGCACGTGCTTTCAGGATGTTGTCCTCCACCGCAGCTGCATTTTTTTGTTCTTTACTCCTTAATTTGCATTTAAAGTCAGTAAAAACCTTTTTGTTTATGCTTTGTGTGACATGAATGACGAGTGGTTTGAATGACTGAGTTATGGTCTGCTCATCGCTATGACTACCAGTGTTTCTTAATGTCATAATGGCATCCTCTGCTCTTAAAACTCTCTGTCATACTTTCACTGCTAACTTTTTGTAGTGAGGTCAGTTCTGTGTATAAGCTGACAACATGGGGCTTACCTTTTTACTCTAAAAGTCTCTCAAAATCCTCAGAGGCTATCATCAGCAGCTTCATGGATTACTAGCAATAAACTCGTATCATCCAGGAATTGGATATGAATTCTCTGCATATGCCTCTGCATTTTTCATATCGTCTCAATCTCCTTCTTCTCCAGCTCCCTCTTCAGTCTTTAAAATAATGTCTTTTAAGCCTTGTAGCCAAAGGTGGCCTCTTCTGCTCATGGTATTAGCTTTAGCAAGCTGATTCTATGAGGTAAGATCATTATAAAAAACCATGTACATAAAAACAGTTGTGTGCATATTAGTCAGAAGTTGAGCATAAACATTTGTAAACTCATAATAATTGAAATCTCATTCAAAGCATACCACAGACAGTTTAAATAGTTACAACTTCAATACCTAATAAATACAAGTTTCAAGTTTCATTTGGGCTTTATTCTTCATGAACACAAACAGCAGCGGCTATCTGAGAATACAGATTTTTTCATTGAGAATACGTCACAACAGTGGTCTGACGTCACGGTTTTCAAGGCTAGTTAATGGAGCACAGAGTTGCGAAGATAGGAGCCGCGCATGCGTACTATATGTTCTTTCAACTTAGTAGCGCCAAGATGATGGACCAGGAAGCTACGGAGCAAAGCCAGGTAATATTTAATATTTGTAACTTATATCTTTATTTCTGCAGTTGATATTCAGGCATCTAACTTTACTGACCTTTCCATTAGGTACAGTTAGCGGATATCCTAAACACGGCACACAGCCTTGTGTCATTGTTAAACCGAAGGTTATGCTCTTCAGGGACTGTGAAGCCAGTTACACAAGAAAGTGAAAGACAGTCTGTTGAGGGACAGTCAAGCCAAACAGTGATCTCCCCTTTGGGTTACGGAATAGAAAATGTATAACAAATAATTAGGCGCCTGCCATAGCATTTGCAATGAGGAGGCAGTGCTGTGCGAAGCAAAGCACTGCCTCCCATGTAAATGCATGGAGGCACCTATTACTATGCACCTCTAAAGGCATAGGCAGTACAGGATTTCAACAAAACTAACAGAGTAACATCACCCGGTGATACTGAACACAACCATGCTAGCGGCTAACCGTTAGCATGTTGCTAACCAGAAGTAGCTTTAGGAAGGTCCTATCAACTTCTGCTTAGCAAGGGTTCTTCTGCCTTTACAGACAGAGAGAGGGCTGCAGCTGTCAGTGAGTCTCCATGACAACGCTGCTAGCAAGAGGCTCCTAGGAGGTCCATTGACTTAACATGGCACCTTTCGACGGCCGCTGCGGGGGCTGTGAAGGCCGTAGGAAGCTGAAATTCGCAGTGTTGCTTCCTGTTGCTATTTCTGACGGTACGGTATGCACCAAGTGGCAGGCGCCTTGCTAAATTTCTTCAGAAATTTTCTAGTTTTATTTATTATATGTATGATATTGATTAGTAACTGAAATTTCTTTTGTACAAGCTGACAGATTTGTTGCTCAATACATTTCCAAGGCTTGGAAGCATCAATGGTGGCCAACTTGGTAATAGTTTGTTTTTATAATAACCCAGTAATTCACAGCACATTCAAGTCGTGCAAGACTATGAAAATTTTCCAAGAGTATGAAATGCACCTATAACATTAATTTAAAGGTTTAACCAAAACTGTTAATTTAAAAAACAAAATCTGACTTAAAAAGCAGCTGTAATATGCTACTCTCAAAGTTAGGCTTTTAATCTTTTCCTTAACATCTAACTTCTTTCCAAGAACAAGATGGTCAAAATGAGGATCCACAGCAGCTGACCATTGGCAAAATCATGCAGTGGATGACAGGACAGGTACACAAGCCAGTGCTGCCCAGTGAGAAAAAGGACTTCTTCATTTCTGTGAAATTTTGCCATGATGGTGACTCAAGTCATACTATTTGTTTTCCTATTGTTAGTACATGTAGCCACACAATCACATTTCCAGTGGCACACCTTATAACCCTGAATGAATTCAAAGAAAATATGATAGCAGCCATCACTTACCGACAATCATTTAGCCTCATCTGAGTCATTTAGCTTTTTGTTAGGTAAATGTGCTGTACTGTTAGAGCTTACAGGCCAAACCACAGTGGCCAATGTTTGTTGATTTTGTTTTTAGAGGGTTTTTAGTAAAGAAAATAAAGTGAAATCCTTAAGGTTCTGTCAGTTGTATAAGTACACCCTTTCCAAGACTTTGTTATTTACCAGAGCTTTTTAAAAATCTATGCGTAAGTTATACTCAACTGTTTGAGTTACAAAAAATTCAGGTCAAGGAATGAAAGTTTTCAAACTTTTTTTGAAGTTTTTTCTAAACAAATAAAAACTGAAAATTGTTGATGCGTATCTTCTGATTTATGCATTCAAATACAATAATTAAAGTTTTTCATCAAGAACCATAACGACATACAGCTCCATGAACTGTACTGTCATAAATTATAATCTGTACAGAAATTAGTAAAAAGAATACAATCAAATACAGATGAATAATTGTGCAGAGAAATTACATTCTATATATGGTAAGTAGCCAAAAATGGTGACGTCAATGTAGATTTTTTTTATTAAATTTGCAAAGGTAGGATACAGCATATCATATTTTCACAACACGTGTTTTACGTAAATGTTGTCGCTTGTTGCCCAGTGATCTTCAACATACTGAATCATTGACACAAAAATGTCCTGTCCATATGATTGAGAAGGTGCAAGTTGATTGATCAAGGTCGTCACAGCTTCCACTGCATTTGGAGACAGAGGACAGTCAACCTTTGGGACTTGAACTCCAGAGGGTTCTTCACTGACACCATCAAACGTTTCCCAGTCAGTTTCAAAGAGCTCTAGGTTCTATGAGCAAAAAATTTAAGGAAGCATGCACTTCCATAAACTAACCACAGGCATTAAAAACTTAAGTTTTTATTAGAATAGCATTGCTAAAAATGTGACTTCTATTGATTACTCATCTCCTTTTTTAAGAAATGGGTATTGTATATTGGGCGCTTTATTCATTGATACTTGGTCACAGACATATACATGTTACCCAACATGATAGGCAATATATTTAGAGATGTTATCACACATACACACCATCTCCCTCTTAATTCAAAATATAAAAGCATAATTTAAGACTACAAAGTATTTGGATTTCCAAGTGCAGTTATTTTATACAGCCAGAGTAAATCTCTCATGTGCACGCGCACACACACACACACACACACACACACACACACACACACACACACACACACACACACACACACACACACGTTTATATATATAAAAAAACTGGGTCTCCGCAATGCATTTGCTGAAGCATTTTCTCATTTTATTTAACTTACCACTGTGTGTAATATCCTACCCTGCTAATCCCAGACACTGATTTACCTGAGAAGAAATATGATGCCATATGGACTGGATTAAGCGCAGCAATCAGTCAAAATGACATTGCTGGGTTATGATAAAATGCGACGAGTCAGTGTGTAGTTTATCAGTCTGGTTCTCATTCAGTCTTTCATTTGGTGGAAGAGATTGAATCAGAATGTGGTTGATAGACAATAAATTTTGTCCAACATAGACACAGACATATTGTATGTTAGAAAGAATGTTAATTTTCGAAAGAAAAAAACATGCAAAATAAAATAAAAAATGTGCATGTTTTTTTATGTTAAGTTTGATGGTTGTTTTCTTTTCTTTCAGCTGAATAATGTCCAAGCTGAAAGCAGGATGTACAGTGGCTCCTACTGGCCAAATAGAAACATTTAAGCTGGATGCATTAATGGATTTGTGAAAGTAAAAGCTGGTCTCTCAATTCAATTCAATGATATATATTTATGTGGCACTAATTTACAGCAAATGTTTCAAAACTCTTTACAAAAAAAGTCAATTCAATCCAATTTTACAGATGAAAAGTCAATACAATCAAGTTCAGTTTATTATTCAAATTGGTTAAAAATTAATTTATCTAAGGAAATCAAAGAAACCTTAGTGTGGTGGAATAATTTCAACCTTCTGGTATTTATTGTGAATAACAGGTTTAAAACTTAACAGGATTTTCAGAACTGATTGTAGAAAATGTATTCGCTGGATCAATGGATTTTAAACAAAAATAGCACTTATGCAAGTGTTGCATAGCACTTTGCACATTGAGCCTATTTTTTCACAGACAGAGGGATATTTTCTTTGACCTATGAAAAATAGAGTTGAGAGCTTTGTTCCTTAGAGGTGTGGCCACTTGAAATTCAGATTTTTTTTAATTTATTTATACATCAGTCGCTCACTCTGGTTGCATACAAAGTTGTTATGAAAAAATTATCATATCCTGCTGGCGTATAAGTTGTTATTTTGGTGTTTTATGTTTTGTTTTTGCTCAGTTTGTTAGTAAATAAAGGCTTTTGTGTTTATTTACGATATTAGAAGTACGCACTGCGCATACACAGCATGGGTTAAAACAAGGAAGCAGCTAATGGTTATTAGCATCTTCCATCAAAACAATGAAGAATGTTCCAAGATCCAGTGAAAAAAGCACAAAAAAAGTATTCCATGAGGGAAAAGACTGGAATATAGAATGACCATGGATGCTCACTGAACCGGACTGTACTGGTTCAGACCTCTTATTCGTGCTGACCAGGACACTTTGTCAGTCTTGTCATTTCATCTGTCAGTTTAATGTTTTGCTAATCAATTACTTCAGGTGTTGTGATATTATACATGTTAAAGTATTTAAATGTTCTGGTTTGTAGGTATTGTCTGATGAATGTCAGCTGGGAGCTGACGTCGGGATGGCTGTGGGGGATGATTTGAGTATTGCCGATCTTTTAACAGCAATTGCTAATGTATTTTAGGGATTGACAATTTCTTTTTCACGTTCAAGAATTTATTTTAAGATTAACATCCGGAGAGCATCACTGTGGGTGCTGTTGTCTGGTTGATAGTGTTGTGCAATTATACACTGTTTAAAGTTTATTTAATGTTTTATAAATAACTCTGTCTGTTGGGTGTTGTCTGGTGATGATCGGATATTGGGCTGATAGAGACAATGGTTAAGGGGGATGAGTTTGAGCACTGGCAGTCTTTTGACAGTAGAACCTGCACACGTGGGGTAAAGGAGTGACAGCTTCTTTTTGGGTTCAAGAATTTAGTAACAGGTAAAATGAACATCCGGAGAGCATCACATGTGATGCCGTTTGCCTGAATTAGCACAATGTTCGATTGGTGAATCCTCTCTGCTAGGCTGGTGAGACTTGACTGGGCTACTGGGCAAAATGAAGATAGAAAGAGGCTAAGCTAAGGAACTATTTGCAAACAAAACAAAGAAAGGACAAACAAGGGTGGTTGATCATGATCAGGATAACTCGGTGAATCCTTGTTCACTGAGGGGCTGATTCCAAGAACATGGAATGGAGTTGAGACATTTGCATGTATTTCAATCCATTCACAATGCGGGGCCCAAGTTAAACAGAACATTATTTGTTGAAATAATGGCTCTGCTGCCATGTGGTTGGGTCGGAGGCTTGGTGTGAGCACGTTCTCTGAACCGGTTGCGGTCCGATTTGAGCAGGGTTTTTCCTCAGAATTCCACAGCTTTCCACTCCATCTGGGTTCGCTCCTCGGTACAGGCTGAGACGAAATACACAGAGCTGTTTCGCATGCAGGATCTTAGCAGGATCTTTGCTCCTGCTACCGGTTGTGAGGTTAGGACAGCAACTTAGCTCTGTATTTGCCCGGACATGTTCCCCAGGCGATAAGAGCCTCTCCAGATGCTGAATCAGGCAGTCGAGTCTAGCAGACCCTGGATCAAGCGTGGCTGGCCAGGCACCTTCCCTCAGCTGCTGGCTTGTGTGTTGGTCAGGGCCGACCAGGCCTCATGGTTTGGCCTTCTTTGTCTGCTCTGAGAGAGCTGCTAAAGAAGTCTGCAGGAGTGAGCTGAAGAAAAAAGAGGTCTTTGTCTGTGGGGGAAGGTTTTTATTTGTAAGGAGGGTTCTCAGCAGGACCCCTGGTGGGAAGAAAGTCCGTCCAAGCCTTGATGGTCTCATGTTGCAGCAGGACAGAATTCCTGTTACCCTTCCCATACCACAGTTCAGAATTCAATCCGAGATCAATTATTTATCATGGCGTTATTGCATAACATTAATTTTCAAATACAGATCCTGTCTGCAGACTGGTGAGGCTAATAAGTAATGAAGATCATCAGTTTTATCAGAATGTAGTGAAGAATCCAAAGTATTTTCATTTCAAACATCATGGAATGAGCTAAATAGCTTAATTCGTTCATGACAGCATTTAGTATACGTTCAGCAATTTATGCATTCATGAGTTAAGCAAACATTATTTGATAAATTATGTCTTAAGACATGTTACCCATCTTCATCCTCTGCATTCATTCATCTTGTGGTCACTTCCTCTCATAGATCTTCCTTTCACTATTCTCATAGATCGTCCTTTCGTCCTTTCTCAAATTAAACCCGTCAGCCTGCAAATTGAGTTCTAGGTATTGATCTCAACTTGGTTCTAGCATGACTTCCTGCCTGCAGTTCAGCTCTCGAATTCACAAGATATCAGTCTCATTCCATATCAGTTATTTCCAACCGTCAGCTGCCCTCCTCGCTCGGTCACCTCAATCTCACAAATGCATCATTGCCAGAGTCACGCTCTATTTCCAGGCAGCTCGAGTTCACTAAATTTGTTCTTTCCTTCTTGAACAGGATACTCTGGTTGAGAGCTGCCGTTCTGACCGTCTGGTCTGCTTCCGCCTGGATCAAAATATATTTCTATAATGCCTTTCTGTCGTAGATGTGTTTAAAAATTTACGCATGCTGACATCCGTAGGTTTTGGGGGGGGGGGGTTCTTTATAATTGTTTCGCATATTCCTGATCACTCAAGCAATGGGCCATGGTCATCATCATCATGCCTCACACATCGTTCTGAGCATCCATTCATTTTAGCTGCTCAATGCCCTTTCAGCTTAAAGGTAATCTAACTGCAAATACTGGTGGTGGACTTGAAACTATTCACATGTCTCGCCAGACCCTTCATGTTTCACTCTTTCGAGTTTATCATTAATAATCATCACACTCCTGTAACTCTCCTTTCATATAGTTGATCTTTCATGCTTCTTTCATATCATCATTCATCACATGTAAACTTTCATTCATATCGCAACTCATATTTTCAGTTTATCCTGTCACACATCCTGTCACTGATTCTGTTATGTATCCTTTCATGCATCTGTCATGCATTCTTTCATGCGTCTTGTCGCATCTGGTCCTGCGTCTTGTCATGTGTTCTCTCATGCGTCCCGTCACCTGTGTTGCATCTTGTCATGATCACTCATTTCTCTATGTGCATCATCTGCAAGAAAGCATACGCAAGACAACTTCCGCAAGAAAGCATACGCAAGACAACTTCCGCAAGAAAGCATACGCAAGACAACTTCCGCAAGAAGGCATACGCAAGACGGCATATGCAAGACAACTTCCGCAAGACGGCATACGCAAGACAACTTCCGCAAGAAAGCCTACGCAAGACAACTTACGCAAGAAAGCATACGCAAGACAACTTACGCAAGAAAGCATCTCTGCTCACTTCTCCTTTTTTCATTTCTTTCATTTCATTCACCTAATCATCATCTCTCATTCATCTCACTATCCCGTCACACTGCTTATGAGCATACAGATGCTCTGACCTCGGCATTTTTGGGGGGAACATCCCTATTCTCATACAGCTACTTATGCATATTAAAGTATAATTCAGCATTAATGTTCCTGCCGAGGTCTGAGCGCCAAAGACTTAAATTGTGTCAATAAAATCCTTCTAATTGCCATTTCTTTGTGAGTTTTTTAGATTGAATTGATTTATAAATTAATCAAACCAGCATTACGATAGTCACCATGTGAGTTTATATTTTTTAATTGCGCCCTTTTTTAATACAGCTCTGTGTCAGACTATAGGACGAACCCTTTCAGGACACAGTCACATTCAAATAACATTACTAAGGCATATTAATGCTGATTGATGTTAGTTAGTTCACATTGTTGTTAGTTGCAGTAAACTGGATGTTTTTCATTTCAAAGACCTCCGCTGTGCTCCAAACTCATTAAGTTTCGTTTCATATTTTAAGTTATCTATCATAATCTATCATTTCCCGAAAAATAATTACATACTGTTAGGAATCAAACATCCAAATGGTTATTGATTGACCTCTTGGATTTGCATCATGAATGGATGAATTAGATAAAGCTAATTTGGCCTCATTCCAAATTCTTTAAGACAAACTTTGGTTCTGTCATGTTTTTTTAGCGCTTTAGCCCACATGCAGAAAGTATTAGGGAGACCAGCACTCAGTTTAAGAGTTTTTAAAGTAGTCTCTCGCACCGGCTTGATCTGAGACACATGGAACGTTGGATGAACTCTGGAGTGTGGCGGAAGACGAAGGCGTACTGTCGAAGGGTTGATGATCCTATCAATCTCATATGGTCCAGAGAAACGAGGAGCCAGCTTTTTAGCAGACGGGTCCGAGAGAACATCACCGGAGGAAAGCCAAACCTTCTGACCGGGGCGGTAAGAGGGAGCAGGTCGACGACGATGGTCGGCGAATCTCTTACTCTGTGGTGCGTGTGAGAGCAGTGATGATGGCTTTCCAGGTCTCTTGGCATAATGCAATGTATTGGTTAACGGAGGTAAAAGGGATGGAGAGTTTGTCGGTGGAAAGTAGTGGAGGTTGATATCCCAATGCTATTTCAAAAGGTGAAAAACCAGTAGATGCAGACTTATGGGAGTTAAGGACGTATTCTACCCAAGGCAAAAACTTGTTCCAGTCTGTGGGCGAAGATTAAGTCAGGCAACGGAGAGTCTAATTGCTGGTTCATGCGTTCAGTCTGGCCGTTAGTCTGCGGGTGATAACCTGAAGTGAGAGTATAACAGGCACCGAGAGCAGAGCAGAAATGTCGCCAAACCTGGGAGATGAACTGAGGGCCCCGGTCAGAGAGGATCTCCGCCGGAATTCCATGCAGCCTGAACACATGCCTGATGAGGAGGTGGGCGGTCTGATGAGAGTTGGGTAGCTTACGGACAGGAATGAGATGGCAGGCTTTCGGGAAATGGTCTACTACGGTTAGTACGGTGGTCATACCTTGAGAGGTAGGTAACCCTGTAACGAAGTCCACAGCAATGTGAGACCAGGGTCTCTTGGGAATAGGTAGAGGCTGAAGTAGTCCAGAGGGTGGTTGATGGGACGCCTTACTCCGCGCACAGACGGGACAAGCTAATACATAGTCTCTAACGTCTTTAGTCCATGAAGGCCATCAAAAATGCCTGGATACTTGGGACTGGGTGTGAAAAATACCTGGATGTGCAGACAGTTTAGAGTCATGGCACCATTGTAACACCTCTGGATGAAAAGACCTGGGCACATATCTCAACCCTGTAGGACCGTTTCCGGGATCAGGGTCCAGGAGCAGGGCTTGACGAATCCTGTCCTCCAAATCCCATTGCAGACCCCCAATGGAACAGGTGGCGGGAAGGATCCTCTTGGGAACACTGTCTTCTTCTTGGGCAGAGAACTGACGAGAGAGAGCATCCAGCTTGATATTTCGGGATCCCGGTCTGAAAGTAATGGTAAGGTTGAATCGAGAGAAAAATAGTCACCAGCGGGCCTGACGTTCCCGTCAGGCCCGCAGCGAGCGGACTGCAGGTAAGTGAGATTCTTGTAGTCAGTCCAAACTATGATGGGTTGCTCGGATCCCTCAAGCCAGTGCCGCCACTCCTCTAGCGCTAACTTAATAGCTAGGAGCTCTTTATCCCCTACATCAAAGTTACGTTCTGCAGGAGAAAGGCGTCTAGAGAAGAACGCACAGGGATGCAACTTATTATCAGCAGTGGCCGATTGGGAGAGGACAGCTCCTACACCTGTATTAGAGGCATCTATCTCAAGAATAAATTGTTTGTGAGGGTCAGGGTGTATGAGAATGGGAGCCTGGGAGAACTGGGACTTGAGTCTGTTAAACGCTTCCTCAGCCTCTGGCCCCCATTTAACCGGAATCTTAGTGGATGTGAGAGCGTGCAGGGGTGTAGCTATTTGACTATAGCCTCTAATGAAACGTTGTAGAAGTTAGCGAAACCTAAGAATCTCTGGAGCTGCTTGCGGTTCTCAGGAGTCAGCCACTCCACAACAGCCCTAACTTTCTCAGGGTCGGACTTAACTTGTCCTTCTAATATAAGCCCTAGGAAAGAGACGGAGGACTGATGAAATTCGCACTTCTCGGCTTTAACAAAGAGGCGATTCTCTAGCAATCTTTGGAGAACCAAGCGTACATGCTTCTTGTGTTCTTTCAGCGTACTGGAATAAATCTAGATGTCATCTAGATACACGAATACAAAGATGTTCAAAAAATCTCTTAACACGTCATTAACTAGTGCTTGAAAAACTGCAGGGGCGTTACATAATCAAAAAGGCATGACTAGGTACTCAAAATGGCCGAGAGGTGTCTTGAAAGCAGTCTTCCATTCGTCTCCCTGACGCACCCGAACTAAGTGGTAAGCGTTGCGTAAGTCGAGTTTTGAAAATATGGATGCATTTTGGACTGGTTCGAGTGCAGAAGACGGGAGGGGAAGGGGATACTTGTTTTTAACAGTAATTTGATTGAGTCCCCTATAATCAATGCATGGCCTGAGTGAACCGTCCTTCTTGCCTACGAAGAAGAAACCAGCACCAAGCGGGGAGGAAGAAGGTGGAATCAACCCCGCCGACAGCGACTCGCTGATGTACTCCTCGAGCGCTTGACGTTCAGACCTTGAGATGTTATAGAGGCGACTGGTCGGCAGGGGAGCACCCGGTAACAACTCGATGGCACAGTCATAGGGGCGATGGGGTGGCAAAGAGCTAGCCCGACTCTTACTAAAAACCTGACATAAATCGTGATAGTCCTTGGGAACCCGTGAGATATCAATCTGATCCTCAGACTGGGGTCTAGAAACGGATGAATGTGAAACCGGACGGGCTGAGTGTAAACAACGGGTGTGGCAAGCCGGTGACCAAGCTTCTATTCTGGATTCAGTCCAATCAATGTGAGGGTTGTGAACAACTAACCATGCTAGTCCTAATACAAACAGGGGAACGTCTAACTGGGCAAACGTAAAAAGATAACTTCTCACGATGGTTACCGGAAATGATTACCTCGAGGAGACTGGTACGGTGTGTGATCTTGGTCAGCCCCTGACCGTCTAAGGCTGAAACTTCTAGGGGATCAGGCAATCTTTCTGTGGGGATATGAAGTTGGTTAACTAATCTTTGATCAATCAGGTTAAAATCAGAACCCGAATCCACCAAAGCTAACATCTCCAAACTGTCCCTGCCCGTCCTCACGGACAGTGGTAAACAAAGCCGTGACCTAACCTGATCGCTTTCTCCCTTATGGGGAACTGAAATCTTATCGTCCGCCGCTTTCCCCATTACAACCGGCGGACTCGCTCTTTTGGCCGTGCGGGACATTCTTTAACGAAGTGACCCTTAGCTCCACAATATAGACACAGCTCCCCGGCTACCCGCTGTTGCCTCTCTTCTGCGGATAACCAAACTTGGCCCAGCTGCATGGGTTCAGGAGAGGCCGAGGCGGATTGTCGTTGCGCCGCCTGATGGTCAAGGGAAGATCCAGCCAGTCTGCCTGGTCTGTCTGGAACCCTTCTCCCTCGAATCCTTAGCTCTGTATCCAGGCGGACAGCTAGGGCTACCAATTCTTCAAATGATTTGGGCTCGTCGATCCGAGCCAGTTCGTCTCTCAGCTCCTCGTCGAGAGATGTAAAAAACACTGTCTTTAAGGGATTATCGGGCCACTCGGCGGCAGCGGCTAGTGTGCGAAATTCCACAGAGAAGTCGGATACTCTGCGACCCCTCTGCCTCAAGGCTAACAAATCACGAGACTGCTGAGCAGAATTAGACTCAGCCGAAAACACGGTTCTAAATTCAGACACAAACTGGGAAAATGAGCAATTGAAAGCGTTGCATTCAGGGAATCGAGCCTCGGCCCATCTAAGAGCTCTACCTGACAATAACCGGAGAACATAGGAGATCTTAATTTGGTCCGAAGGGAATTGACTAGGAGAACGAGCAAAAACCAACTTATACTGGAACAGGAATCCACCGCAGCCTCCGCTTTCGCCGGGAAACCTTTCGGGATTCGGGGATAATCCTTCAACAGGTGGCAATTAAGCCACTACTTCCGGGTTAACGTCGGAGGAGCTGTGGCAGCTTGACGGACAGGTTGAGACAACACGGAAGTTAGGGAGTTAGTGAGATGGGTAAGCTGAGCAGCTACCTGTTGTAGCTGCTCATGAGTAGAGCTAACGGCTAACCCGAGTGATTGCATCTGCTCGTGTTGAGCGGCTAGTTGTCTCCCGAATACCTCCGCTGGGCTTGTCTGGCCGGAGCCTTCTTCTGTCATGTTTTTTAGCGCTTTAGCCCACATGCAGAAAGTATTAGGGAGACCAGCACTCAGTTTAAGAGTTTTTATTAAAGGAACAGAGCAAATACACAGAGCTATGACAGGACGCCGGGATCGAGGCCTGAACGTGTGGGCGGGGTTGACTGTAAAGGAAGGAGACCAAATGAGAAAATGACGAGAACAGCGAATTGTGGATAATGCGCGGCTTACCCTTAGTCGGTGAGTGTCGGACTGGGGAGGTTATGGTCAAGGTACTACTGTCTACTCTGATGTGTGGGTGGTGATTGGAGGGCGGCAGATGGAGTCTGGCAAGGAACCCGAGACAACTACCGCAGGCTGAAGAAACAGATGGAGTGACCAGAGGGCTGAGCAGGCGAGCGTCCGTGGGTATCCGGGAAGGGGGTCTCACCCCGGCTGGGTATTTGCCAACTAGTTTAAGGAGAGCCAGCGCGAAAAACTGAGCAAAGGAATCCACGGATCACTCTTCACAAAAATCTCCGGAACAGGTATGTGCATCCAAGCACGCAAAACTGTAGCAAAAACAGGAAAAAACAGAAGTAAATCCAATATAGCGAGAAAACCAGAACAGACTCACAAATAGGCATCCAGGACTTGGTCGGCCTTGTCGTACCACGACTGGTTAAGGCTCCGGCGTCCTACATCTGTCACAGCTCTGCTTAAGAAGGCCGCAGATTCTGCTCCCGATGAGCCGCAGGTGTGGGGCACGCCCCCACAATCACCAACACCACTTGTGAGAACGACTCAGAACCAGAGCAGTCAGACAGCACCCTGACAGGTTCGCAACAATAAAGATCTACACTAAACATTAAAATCATTAAATTGTTTCATGATAATGCTTTTCAACTATTTTCATTTGTCTTTTTAATCTTTTGTATGTAGTTCATTAGTTTCCTTTAATCTTAATTTTTCTTAGTAGTTTCAGTTATATTTCACTATTCTGGTTAAAGAGTTGTTGATTGAAATATGTTTGACTTAAAGTTTAATTATTTCTGTTAATAAATTCTTATATTTGAAAAGAAGTTGTCACAAATCTATTCCATATGTATGCAGAGTTTGCTGTTAGAGAACGATAGAGCTTGATTAACTCTTTCATCTACTGTCCTAGGATCATTGCCAAATTGAGCTGGTATTCACAGGGCAATACTTGTCAGACCGAGGGTTATTTGATTAAATATTAAATAACCTAAATGCATGTACACTGCCTGGCAAAAAAAAAAGTTGCCACCTGGGTTTAACTAAGAAAATATGTGCGAGCCTCCCATGGGATGATTACTGCATGGGTGATTATGTTTCAGCTGGCAACAGGTTATTTAACCCTAACTGGTGCAATAAGTTTCTTCTCATTTCTTAAACAACCATGTCGAATGACACATCCCGTGATTGTGGAACAGATGTCAGTCTGTTTCAGAAGGGTCAAATCACTGGCATGCATCAAGCAGAGAAAACATCTAAGGAGATTACAGAAACTTCCAAAGTTGGGTTAAGAACTGTCCAATTCATTATTAAAAACTGGAAGATAGTGGGGACCCATTGTCTTTGAGAAAAAATATGTCCGGAAAACAATGCTTAATGATCATGATCACTTAAATATTTGTTGAAATCAAATCTAAGAAAAACAACAGTCTATGTTTAATAGTGAATGTAAGAGCATTTACACACACACACACACACACACACACACACACACACACACACACACACACACACACACACACACACACACACACACACACACACACACACAATGTGAACGGAACTCAAGGGATTGGGACTGAACAGTTGTATAGCCATAAGAAAACCACTAATCAGTGAGGCTAACTGGAAGAAAAGGGTTCAATTGTCTACAGAGCATAAAGATTGGACTCTGAAGCAATGGAAGAAGGTCATATGGTCTGATGAGTCCAGATTTACCTTGTTCCAGATTGATGGGTGAATCAGGGTACGAAGAGAGGCAGGTGAAGTGATGCTCCCATCATGCCTAGTGCCTACTGTACACTTGTGGGGGCATCTGGGGTTGCTGCAGTTGGCCAGGTCTAGGTTCAGCAACATTATGGTGCTCAAAGAATGAGGCCCGCTGACTACCTGAATATACTGAATGACCAGGTTATTCCATCAATGGATTTTTTCTTCCTGGATGGCATGGGCATATTCCACAATGACAATGCCAGGATTCATCGGGATCAAATTGTCAAAGAGTGGTTCACGGAGCATGAGACATAATTTTCACATATGGATTGGCCACCACAGACCAGACCTTAACCCCATTGAGAATCTTTGGTGTGCTGAAGAAGGCTTTGCGCAGCGGGCAGACTCTACCATCATCAATGCAAGATCTTGGTTAAAAACACTGGGTAGAAATACATCTGGTGACATTGTTGAAGCTTATCAAAACAACACAACAATGAATGCATGCTGTAATAAAAGCTAAAGGTGATCCATTAAAATATTAGTGTGTGACCTTTTTTCTGGTGGCAACATTTTTTGTTTTGCCCAGGCAATGTATGTGCACAACACAAGTTCTTCTATGGCCTTACAAGTCCATTTGCTTCTGGACACTGCTGGTAACCTTTACAATCACAATTTACACATGACATTAGAATGGAAATACATTTATTGTCCCAAAATGGAGAATTTCAAGTGTGGCAGTAGGAAAAACAAGTAGACAGAAGACACCAGACTTACACACAAGAATAATTAATATGTACAATGTTAAATTTAAAGTTATCTTGTACAGCAGAAGAGAAAGACTTATCAGACAGGGAAAATAGTGTGCAATTATTAATAGATTATTAGGCATATTCAGGTAAATAGGATATGTCCAAGTTGAAAAAAGAAAAACAGCAGGTCTGTGGCGTTGCCCTGCCTGGGCATTCCAGGCTCAAGCCTCAAATGTTTCTCATCAAGCCCAGGATCTTTTTTTTTTTACCAGAGAAAGACAACATTACCAATAAATATAATATTACAGAAGAAGGGAGTTTTGTAATGTTCCAGCTTTCGTGAATGCAACACAGGCAAGGCACAATGACCAATCAGAGAGGGATAAAGGAGATCCTTTGTGAAAATCCCCTGCATCAAAAATAAATCAACCAACAAGCTCTTAAATATTTCCAACATAAATGCAGAGTGGATGCCAGGCTTAAAATAATTTCAAACAAATTTGTCCAGATTCGAGCAGTGGCAGAATAAGTTTGTTTTGTTTTTTGGTACCTGAGTTAAATCAGGAAAACAGTAAATGAAAGAGGGAAAGAGGCAGAACAGAGAAGTAAAACATTAAATGTAAGAAGAAAAGAGGAAATGTGTTACATTATAGAAAGAAATATATGTTTCATCCACCATGTTTTTAATCAAATCATTCAAAGCAGGAAAAGGTACATATTTCTATTTTCCTAGCTGTGTTATGTCACTTAACGGTTCTGTTTTTGATTGAGACTTTAACAGTTTTACACTAAATATCTGAGAATCAACTTAGATGTTAGGCACAGATTTTTCTACACCCCCCCCCCCCTCCCCAAAGAAAAGACAGAGCGGAAAAAGAGAGACAGAACACATCAAAAGAAAGAAGTAAAGAGGCAAGAAAGAGAAGGAAAACAAATGATGAAGCTTGTAGAAAAAGAGGGAAGACAAATCAGATGATAGGGGTACAGTAAATGCTACAGGATGATGTTATATCTGCAAATGACTGAAAACAGTTCCTCTTTACCTTTTTAGCAAAAGATGTACAATAGAGAGCAAGTTGTGGAGAGAAACAGCATCAGTATGGAAAAGTGAAAGGTACAGCACCATAATGAATGACATTTGTGTGAAAACTTCCTGAATGAAAGAATGAAAACCTAAAAATGATTGAAAAATATTGTATTGAATTCTTTCTATAGTCATTAAGTACAAATGTAATTGTTTTTCTGAAGGTGGAAGGAGTGAGTAGATGATGGGGAGAAATGACAGCAGCAGACACAGAGGTCCAACCAGATGCAACCTGACACAGAACTAACCTTTGTGCCTGACAGAGAAAGAAAAATGAAAATAACTGTTATTGACTAATGTTATCATTATGCCTTAATATTAATACTGATTTTAGAGATCCTGTGTAAATTGTCAAGATTAATTTTAAAAATAAACACAGTATTGCATTATTTGGCTTCAAACAAGGTGCCATAATGCTCAAGAAAACTTAAATGAAAAGCCTTTTTTCCTGGTTAGGTTCCACCACATTCCCCTCCAAGGATGTGGGCTCAGTCCCCAGTGTTCCCAAGCCCAGGAAACACCCCTACAGGAGATGATTCCAGAAAACTGCAGTATGCACCATTGTAAAAACACTCCCTAACAAGCTAAAAAAGTGTGCAAATAGACAGTAGCATGTGAGAGACAGTGTTATAATTCTTAATCAGAGCAAGAACCTGTAGAACCACCACCATGTAAACACAGTTTGTTGAGAGCAAAGGAGATCATAAAGTCTAGGTTATTAACTCCAACTTGATATTCCAGTTCATTATTACGCCATAATTTTTATACATTGTAAGGAATGTGTGACAAATAATTTTCTTGTCTGTTGCTAACATGAAACCCAAATAGCTTGAATATAAAACCTTAAATCCACAAAATATGTGCTTACCTTTTATCTAGACTACTGTATTGCCTTGTAGCCAAGAGATGGAATGTACATTGGCTGAAGTATGAAATATGGATGACACACTAGTGGAGCCCTGTGTTTTCCGACTGTAGATTAACCCTTTTCGTAACAGCCCATGAAGGAACATCGCAGCTGGCGATGCCAACAGAACCTTCAATGGAAATCATTCTCTTGTCACCCACAGGCCAGCAATGGGGCACCACACACATGAGAATCCACTTGCTGGCTGATGTTATGCCATAATAACGCCATGATGAATAATTGATCTCAGATTGAATTCTGAACAGTAGTATGGAGAAGGTAACAAAATTATTTTATCCTGCTGCAAACAGAGGAGAGAGAGGCACAAAGGGCGGCCCCTCCTCTCTCAGCAGGGTGCTCTTGCCCACCCCATATTCAGACCCTCTCCTGCAGCTCCCACATTCTCTTCTGACCAGACTCTTCTACAGCTCCCACACTCCTGACCAGCTGCTCAGACCACCTTCTCCTGGGGCTCCCAAGGAAAGGGGGGGAGGGTCTCCTTCCTCAGCAGCCATGTAATTCAAGTGTGAAAGCCCACAGACCAACCGTTCTGTGGAACTCATCTGCTGCTTCAATGGAATGACCAAGAGGGAGCGGAGGACCTGACTGAATCCGGATAAAGAACACACTGACCGGAGCTAAGTTGAACTCTGACTGCCGCCGCAAAGTACAGATTGCCAAAACAGCTTTGTTGTATTTCTCCTCAGCCTTTACAGGGAAGCAAAACCCAGCTGGAGCTGAAAAGCCAGCAGAATGACCTGCTGTAGAATTCTGAGGAAAACCTGCTCTAATCGTGACTGCAACTGGGTCAGAGGCTGTCTGGAGGACCTACCAGCCTCCATTCCCTCCACACGCTGTTGGTTAGCTCATAGCTGCAGAGCTAAACGCTAGCCTGCCAAGAACAAATCGACACCTGCTTCCCCTTCCCTGCCTTCTCGGATGACCAAATTGGACTGGACTCACAGGTTTGGGCAGAGAGCTGAGAGAGAAGTTAAAAGGGTTTATTGGGAAATGTTTTGTACACCGTTGTGCACATGGTGCCTTTAGAACAAAGGGCTAACGGACGTAGCTCACGCTAGCCTTCGTTTCATGTTATTGCTAATACCATTTGAGTGTGTTTTTATGGTTATAACAAAAGGTTATCTCCACAAGGGTTTCATACATTAATGGGACATCAACATTTACGTTATCCAGCCCACTCATTATGACTAAAATTAAAGCTAAAGCTTTTATTTGTTAGCCCCGAATGCCCGCTAGCCAAAATACTATTAGCTCCTGCTAACATCCGGTTCCAGACATTTCAAATAGAGCTTGTTTTAAAGCATAAAGTACAACCATTCTGCTTGGCCATCCTTCGATGGTGCTATGAGCCTTATTCTGGCATTAATATTGAATATTAATGTCGGTTTTAAAGGCAATTTTGATAACTTTAGACTTTAACCAGATTAGCGACCGATCGCTACAGTGACCCCTAGCGCCTGGAGTTAAAATTGCATAAACAAAAGCAAGCGATCCCAAGGTAATCATTTTACTGAGCAAATAAGTCTTTAGAATATAATTTACTCAAAATAATGTTCTGGTTAACTTGGGCTTTGCATTGTGAATGGATTGAAACACATGCCAAATGTTTTTAACTCCATTCCATGCTTTTTGGAATCAGATCTGCAGTGAACAAGGATTCATTGATTTATTCTGATTATGATCAACCACTTTTGTTTTGTCTTTTTGTTTGTTTTTGCATATAAATAGTTCCTTAGCTTAGCTTCTTTATTACCATTTTGCTTAGTAGTTTAGTTAAGTTTCACTAGCCTAGTAGAGAGGATTTGTTAATCGAAATATTGTGTTAATTCAGATAAACAGCATTACATAGTGATGTTCTCTGGATGTTCATTTTATTTCTGTTATTAAATTGTTGAACTTGTAAAGAAGCTGTCACTCCTTTATTCTATGTGTGTGCAGGTTTTGCTGTTAAACGATCGCTAGTGCTCGAATTCATCCCTTTCAATCATTGTCTTGATATCAGCTTAAGATCTGATAATCACCAGACAATAATTGACAAAGGGTTATTTAATAAACATTAAATAACTTTAAACAGTGTATAATTGCACAACACTGGTGGTCAATTTCCTTCAAACTTGGATCCAAAAGTTTGGTACAACCTGTTTCTCCAATATCAATGATTGAAGCAGACAGCCACACCAGCAGCAAGCTGTCTGTGAGACTCGGCATAAGAGGCATCGTCAAACCTAGTACAGGTTTCCACGGAGCGCCTGGAGTTTAAGCGAGCACCACACGCTCAACAACACAACCAGATGGCCCAACAGAAACTAGTGCTAACAGGTTATACAGCAATGCTTATGGCCTTTTGAGCCAGATGTTTTTTAAATGAACGTTCCCTCCACCATTTTAATAGTTCAGGACACCATATATTATTCCCTGAGGAATAATTACGTAACAGTAAGAATCAATCTAAAGGTTACTGATCTCTTACCTTGCAAATCATCCTATATGTTTATCTCCCTCTTTGATTTGCATTGTGATTGGTTTTGAAAAGATACCAGTTGTTTCTAAATTAGTTAAAGCTAATTTGGCCTAATTCTCAAATTTCTCAACATAAACTTTGGTTCTCAAACAGAAACATCCACACTGAACTGCAATGATATCACTGCATCATCTCACTGGTAATGGTTTTCAACCATTATATTTGTCCCTTGGTCCTTTCTATTTGTACATCGTTCATTGTATTTATTTTAAGTGTTATGATTCTGGTCGGCTGTCTGTTCCCTCACTCTCTGCCTGTAATCAAGATCAGCTTCACCTGTGTTCGGACACTTTTAGCCGCCCAATTTAGCTGATTCAGTTTATCTGGTTCCCTGCCTTTATATGCTGGGCTTTCACAGACAGCCTTTGCCAGAATATTGAAAACATTAATGAGCAATTGTCCAGCGTTCATCCTTACCTGGCTGCCAACTTTTCTGACTATTTGTTGACCTGGGGCCTCATGTACAAACGAGTGTATAGCTCTCATACTCAACATTGGTGGTAGGGAAAAATCTTTTAACATGCGGTGCAAAAAAACAATGTAAAAACCATGCGTAGAACATGGACATTATAAAAAATAGACCCTGCATTGACTGTGCCTATGCGCACTGAAGAGATTTTTGTTCAAGCAAAACTCGCCGAATACTTAATGGATTTTCACTGTTTACTTTTTTGCGAACCTTAAACATACAGCATATCTACATGTATTATAAAGATACTGTACATTGTTCACTGTATTTAAATATTTTAAGTGAAGTTAGCTGTAATATTATATTCTAATGTATAACTAATATTCTATTGTATAACTAGTTTTCAAACCTGCCCCTCATTCATTTTCATATATATATATATATATATATATATATATATATATATATATATATATATATATATATATATATATATATATATATATATATATATACTGGGTGCGATTTGCCGGGGGGGATGGGGGGGATTTACCCCCCCTCTGCTTGTGACGTCCCCCCCTCTGGTCATTCATGTTTTATCCCTGGGGGGGATACATTCCCCCCCCCCCTCTGGTCTGAATTTAAAAATGTATATAAATTAGGGCTGTCAGTTTTAACGCGTAAGACCAGAACGCCGACATTTTTTATTTTATTTTTTTGGTCGCCGTTAATCGCGCGTCAAAACACACACCGTTCCCTAATGTTTTTCCCCACCGCGCTCCCGGACTTTGTTTCTTTTACCCTCGGCGCTTTCCGTAGTTTCAAAAGAGCTAGAGGCTGTAGCACAGTAGACCCGCGCTCACTGTTGCACAGACTGTTCATTTCATGCGACTTTGGGCTTCTTTTATTCTAAAGGCGCTTGTAAATTTTATAAGTCACGGGTTGCGGGTTTTTTTGGACACGTTTCTGAAAGTTAAATCGCTTATTTGGGTTCTAAAATAAGTGACGAAACAGCAGTTATGCCTTCACTAGACACTGAGTGTCTCCAGCTGAAATATCCCTCCGCCATAGGAGCCGACGGTAGTAAAGGCAGACAGAGCAACTCTGCCCGTATTTTCTGCAGTTTACGGTGCAATAACCGGTGATAACTGCTGAAAGTAGATTACATGGTGCAGATCACCATTTTGAGCAGACATTGGTTCTGAAGATGAGCTTTTAACATGCTGATAACATTGCAGAATCCCAACCCATAAACCGCACTTTAATGCGTATTAATTTGTTTTCTCTGTATTTGACAAACTAAGGCTGAAAAACGTTGCCAAACGAAGGACCTGGAGTTACTAAACAGTTGCTAAACAGTCTCATTCAGGGTATTAAGCTCCTGCCCAGTAAGACTGGAATGACCTGGAAATTTAAAACCTTTTTCCAGGCTTAAACTGTATGAATATGGATATAAACAGCAAGCAAAAATATTCAAAGAAATTATTGTTGGTGTGAAAGCTCAGAATATGATGTGTGTGAGAGAGAGTGAAAAAACGAACAATAAAACTTATGACTTTAATAAAACTTATGAATTTTTTATTAATGCCTAATACCATGTCTATCTTTGTTTAAGAGGCAAATATATCGGCATGGTATTTATTTACAAATTTATTTACACAATGTGTAAACATCAGGGCGTCATGATTAGTCATTTGGCCATTATAGTCCAGAGTTTAACATTTGTCACTAGGATGTTTTCATTCCAATTCTCAAAAGTGCTTGAAAAATAACAAAATAAAAATATTTTTTGTACAAGCATGTATTTTATTAGTCATTTATTGCAAAATTGCATATTAAAATGCCCAAACAGGCTATTACACTTTCAGAAATAAAAGGATAAAACATCCAATTAATTTGCAAATAATCTAGAGTTACCTATCGACATTATGTGATTAATCGAGGAAATGATCCCCCCCTCTGGTTTTTTTGCAAATCGCACACTGTATATATATATATTAGGGCTGGGCAAGTTAACGCGTTAATTTCGCGTTAATTCATTAGACTATTAACGGCGATATTTATTTTATCGTGCATTAACGCATGTTGCTCACATGCTTTCAGTCAGTGTCAGTCAGCAGGCGCGCTGACCAGGGGCGGATCCAGGATTTTTCAAAGGGGGGTGCGCACGTAAGGGTCATGTCAAGACAATGTGAGGCTAAATGACCATAGAATGCCATCTTTACTCTTCCACACTACCCTAATTATTCATCTATGGGTTTTTGAATTGATAATCATTTTAATGGATGAACATAAGTGGAATTAGCATGATTATATTATTTTAATTGAAAAAGAATTTTTAAGACAAAATTTCTTGGTTTTTACAGCATGCACAAGGTTAAAAAGTAGTTTGAAGAAAGAATTATCCTTAAAAAAATATTCTTATCAACAATTAATCAAACAAAGATTTTCTTTATTTCAATAAATTATATTTATTTAGTAAAATGGACGTAGCTGTACCTCGTAACAGGTATAACTGACAGAAGGTGAAGAATCATAGAAATGTTTGGGTAGCACTTCATATTTGTTATCCTTAGAATTTCAGGGAGAGAGCTGAGTTTTTCCACTGATGATGACCACTTTGTGTGCCACAACTTCATTTCCTGCCTGAATGTTGATCCTGATGGTAGATCATCTTTATATGATGTAAAGATCTATTTCTCACTCTCATCGTTCATCATATGCAAGTTGCTTTGAAATAGTTTTAGTCGCATTGTAATAACGCGAGACCTGAGCTGTGAGCAATTCAAATTCATGCTCGGACAGACCTGGCTGCAGAAACAAATTACAGGAGGGCATTACACTTTTCAGGGGGGCACACCTTAAAAAAAAAAAAAAAAAAAGCATTTTACATGCTTTAGGCTGAACAGTGGCTCTGTGACATCTCCTACAGTGTTAAGAAACAAACTCTCAATAAAATCCCAAAATCTAAAAAAAAAAAATCAAACAAAAAGATATAGTTTATTCAGTGTTACCAAATTAGGCAGCTTTCCACCCAATTAGGCTTCTTTTGAACACAATGAGCTAAAATAGGTTATGGGCTGGTTGTAAAAATTTGGGAAGCTTTTTACATTTGTTGGGCTTTTAGAAAGAATTACTAACAAAATATATATCACAATGGTTGTCCATGTCTGGAAAAAAACTAAAACCATTTTAATAAAATGCCATCTCATTGAACTCATTTTACTGGTCAATTTATTTTTTAAATGAGTCGAATCTGACATCATCAATGAATAATAGATATTATGAATAATATTGATTGTTATAATAAAACAAGAAAATAATAATGGTTAATCAAGTGTCACTATGAAATTGTATTGGTCTCTGTAAATCCCCCTAGAGGGGTTGAGTTCTACTAAAAGAAAAATGTTTTATTGAGCTCTATAAGACAAATTAAGTTTATATTAAGGTAAGGTTTTTTTCCCGGTTGATATATCATGGTTGTTAAAGTGATTTTGTGTGTTATTTGGTTGACTGATTGTACATTTTGTATACATAGTGGCATATTCTCATGTGTTTCATACTTCTGCGCTTTTAACATAAGAGAGCTTGAGATTTGGGCTTGTTTTTTTCTTTTTAGTTGGGCAGGTTTTATGCTGGTTTGAGATGGAAACTAACAGTGAGATACAGAAACCTGTAGAGCTGTCTTGACTCAAAAGTCAAGCATTAGCATACATAAACATGAGCAATGGTGTCAGGCTGAACACTGACTTAAATAAAAATTCATACTAGAAGAGGTTCTGTAATTACAGCAGCTAGGAGCACAAGAATAAGAACAAAGCAGAGTTCCCTTCTACCTGAAGTAACCCAAGTTTCTTCAGTTTGGCAGTTTTACTCCTTGTGCTGCTAGCTGTCTAGCTAACCCTCCTAGCTGTCTAGCTAACCCTCCTAGCATCAATGTTTACTCCAGTGTTGACTTCAAACAGACGTTTCAAACAGAAATTAATAGCGCTGCTTCCAGCTCGTTCTCGGTTACTTCTTTGTCTCTTCTTCTAATTGTTTGGTAATCAAACCGAATATCCATCCCGCTCTACCAACACCGACGGTGACCACAGCCGAGCCACGCCGCTGGCTTCGCTCTGAAAGCTATTTGTATGACCAAGTGACCCGCCCCTCTCCAGCTGTAATTGGCTAGTATGTTATCTTCAGTCGTTGATTTGATTGGTTGAATTGTTTGATTGACACATCAAAGATAGTACGACCAGAGCGATGGCCACTCTGAGGTAAAAAAAAAAAAAGTACAGCTTCCGCCCAATGCCCGTCCGCTCTAAAAAAATCATTTTCGTCTCCAAAAGGGGGTGCGCGCGCCACCCGCGCCCCTGCCTGAATCCGCCATTGCTGACTGCAGCGCGCTGTCACGGCAGCACTCTCCCGCTCCCCCTCCCCTCTCGTACATGGCTCAGCGGCGCCAGCCAATCAGCACGCAGGCTCAGCCTGGCCCGCCCACTCAGCTCTCACACAAACTTAGCAAAGAAACAGCTGAGAGAGACCGCAGCAGCGAAAAAACATGAACAGGAGGGGAAGTAGCACCGTTTGGCTTTATTTTAATACCGTAAATGAAATCAAGCTGTATGTTTTGTAAAAAGCCGGTTAATTTCAGTGGAAACACAACAAATTTATCTAAGCACGTGAAAAAACATGAAAACGTCGAGCCCCAGAAACGGAGAGAGGAGACGAAACTTCTCTCACTGCCCCGACAGACCCACAGACTTCTCTGACTGAGGCGTTTCAGTCCTCCAGGGAACATCCAGGTAGATCAGTGGATGGATGGATGGATGGATGGATGTTACTGGAGCCCACACATAACATGTAATTAAGACCTTGAAAGAACCCAGTACATATATTAAAAAAAGAGTTATTTAAGATAAGATGACATTAGCTAATCCTTTTTTTATCCCACGACGGGGAAATTTATAGGATTAAAGCAACAGGCAGGTGCACACAACACAGACAAAATTACATAAGGATTGAAATATATAAGAGGTGGATTAGCGAAAAAACACTGAACATAACATTATTATTATTATTATTATTATTATTATTATTATTATTATTATTATTATTTAATTGTAATAATAAAATAAAAACCACAAAAGCCAAAAGGTCAACAGTTTCATGATACATCAAGCTTATGGACTGGCTAATATACAGCAGGTCAAAAAAGGCCATATTTTGGCTGCAGTGCTTGCTGTTCTCTTATGAAGAAAAGATCAACTAGTGCACTAAATTCAATAGATGGGTTGAAAATATCCAGTATAAAATAAGTGCTACAAATGTTACAACACTTTTGTTCATATGGCAGCAGAACATTAAAATAAAAGTGCTCTTTACACTACTTTTGAATTCATTCTTGGAGTTTGTAAATACAATGCGATTAATCGCGATTAATCAGGGCGATTAAATATTTTAATCGTTGCCCAGCCCTAATATATATATATATATATATATATATATATATATATATATATATATATATATATATATATATATATATATATATATATATATATATATATATATATATATATATATAACATGGACACTCAGCATCTCTGTCTCCATATTAATATCTCTCTATATCCTTCTTTCTATATTTTTATATCTCCATATCTGATATTGCTGAAGGACCCCTGTCACAAAAAAAGGAAATTAACAGCCTTTGGCTTGACATCAGTAGGGGAAATTAAAAGTTAAAGATTGGTGGAGGTTTTGTGAACTTTGTCTTTGTTGTTTAAAGATTTGTTTTGTATAAAATGGACTAACTAATGATTGTACTGGAGAACCTGAAAATCAGCTGAACACAGAAAAGAGTTTAGAAAAGTTTTACTGTGAGGATGAGATGTGGCAGGTGAGGCAGGCAAGCAGAACCAGACTTGACAGAGGAATAATGGCTGATGATGCAGGCAGGCAGGGATGAGCAGGGCACCAGAAGGTGCAGGTAGTGAGATAGGTAGACAGAGTGATGAAGGCAGGAGCTGATCAGGTGCAATGACCCACTGGAACAGCCAGAGCAAGCAGCTGGAACTCAGAACAGGGCAGAACTGAGAAGCACGCAGGTGCTGGAAACTTGCGTCAGTGAGGGCTGAACTCTAGAAGAAATTCAAAGTCCAAAAGGCTGAGCACACAGAAACTGGCCATGTCAAGACAGCAGTGCACATAAGATGAGACATTCTGGCAGTAAGTGGATGACTGAGGCAGGTATAAGTAGGCATGTGAACAGGTGAGCAGAGTTGACTCTAATTAGTGTAGCAGGTGGATTTGATTAAGAGCAGAGTGTAGGCTGGAAGGAGACTGAGCTGATTGGATAAAGCAGAAATGTTAGGTCAGACTTTTATTAGAGTACATGGATCAGAAAATTTGAGTGAAGAAGGGAGAAGAAGAAGAGGGGAGACAATAGCAGAGAATGTAGAGATATTAAGTCAAGATGATGAGAAGAATAAATTAATCAATGTACCATTTACCAAAGCAGAACTAAATCGGGGGTTAAGGAAAACAAAGAGGACAGCTCCAGGAAAAGACCAAATATGTTAAATCATGATAAGTCAACTTAGTAAACCATCAAAGGAGATTTTGTTGGAATTATATAATAGAGTTTGGGAGGAGGGAAAGCTGCCAAAGGTTTGGAAAGAAGCTGTGATCATACCAATACGTAAACCAGGAAAAGAAACCCCAGAAATTATAGACCTATAGCTTTAACTTCAAATATTTGCAAAACAATGGAGAAAATGATTAATGACAGGCTGGTATATTATTTAGACAGGATTAAATATATATATAGATGGCAAAGTGGTTTCAGAAAAGGAAGGAATACCATGGATCCATCTTTGTGCTTAGAACATGAAATTAGAAAAGCACAAATACATAGAGAAAGTGTAGTGGCTGTGTTCTTTGATATTGAGAAAGCATATGATATGATGTGGAGGGAAGGATTGATGATCTAGTGAAGATGGATATTAAAGGTAGAATATATAGATGGTTAAAAGATTTTTAAGTGAAAGAAAAATACAGGTTAGGATAGGAAGGAGTTATTCCTTAAAATATTTTATTGAAAATGCAACACCTCAAGGAAGCATAATTAGTCCGTTACTTTTTTCTATAATGATTAATAATGTGTTTAAAGATATAGAAAATGGGTTTGGATGTTCTCTTTTTGCAGATGATGGGGCAATTTGGGTGAGAGGTCAAAATACTAATTATATTGTGAAGAAATTACAAAAAGCTATTAATAGGATAGAAGATTGGTCATATAAATGGGGATTCAAACTTTCTGTGGAAAAATCGAAAACTGTGTTTTTTTACTCGGAAAAAAATCGATAGTATGGTGAAGGTTAAATTATATAATCAAGAGATAGAAAGGGTTAAAAAAATTTGATTTCTTGGTTTATGGTTTGATCATAGAATTATATGGGCAGTTCATATTCAGAAAATTATTGATAAGTGCAAAAACGTTTTGAATCTTATGAGATGTTTAGTTGGTCATGAGTGGGGAGCAGACAAAACTGCTTTAAAGGCTATATATATAGGGTTAATAGGATCAGCAATAGACAATGGTAGTGTGGTTTATTACGGTGGCCCAGAGGTGTCAACACTAATACAAAAGCCGCAACATAAATTCAAAAGGCACAACACAAATACAAAAGCCACAACACAAATACAAAAGCCGCAAAAAAATACAAAAGCCGCAACACAAATACAAAAGCCGCAAAACAAATACAAAAGCCACAACACAAATACAAAAGCTGCAACACAAATACAAAAGCCACAACACAAATACAGAAGCCGCAACACAAATACAAAACGCACAACGGAAATAGCCGCAATGGAAATATAAAACCACAACGACAGAAGAAGAGGCAGACCTGCCAAAACAATCTATGAAGAAGGCGCTTCGCTTGTGCACTCACAAGCAAATATTGCCCATTTGTTTGTAAAGAACAACTCAACGAGTCTATGGAGACGATTTAAACAATTTAACCAAAGTATACAATACAGTTGGAGTTACAACTTCGAATTCGGGAGTTTCTGAGCGATACATTCTCCGTGTTATGCACCATACTGTCACTAAGCAATGAAAGTTACACGAAATTGTCTGACTGGTTTCCATGGTAACCACTGACTCGCAAACCTGAAATGCTATGTTTCTCTCTTCACAGGATTAACAAACTTGCAGTTGTCAGTAAACACACTTGGTGGCATAGCGGTACACCTGTACCATATATAACAAAAGAAAAATGGCAATATTTGCTTGTGAGTCCGCAAGCAAAGCTCCCTCTTCAAAGATTTCTTTGGCGGGTCTGCCTCTTCTTCTGTCATGTATAATGACAAACTTTTGCGTGACTTCCATTGTGGCTTTTGTGTTGTGGCTTTTAGATTTATGTTGCAGCTTTTGTATTTGTGTTGTGGTTTTGTATTTGTGTTGTGGCTTTTGTATTTGTGTTGTGGCTTTTGTATTTGTGTTGTGGCTTCTAGATTTATGTTGCAGCTTTTGTATCAGTGTTGACACCTCTGGGCCACCGTAGTTTATGGTTCAGCAGCAAATACATCACTTAAAAAGTCAGAGGGTATACAAACACAAGCCTTAAGATTAATTACAGGAGCATTTAAAACAACATCTATTGTAGCATTGCAGGTTGAAACTGGAGAAATGCCAATGGTAATCAGGAGAACACAACTGTTGCTAAATTACTGGATTAGTTTGCAGGGGCATGGTCAAGACCATCCTACAAAAGAAACATTGCAGCCGTGTTGGGAAAGGGAGAGGAGACAAACAGGAAGTTTTGGATGGATAGTGGGAAAAAAAACTAAAAGAACTTGGATTAGATCAAATTAAATGTAGTCCAACTGTACCGTTACCGGTAATCCCTCCCTGGATCATACCTGAAACTAGAGTAGATTTGACATGGTTGGAAAAGAAAAAAGAAGGCAATATTAAACATAAACTGATACAGGAATATGTTAATAGTTATTATGGTTATATTCAAATATATACAGATGCATCTAAAAATGTGAATGATAGTTTAGGTATTGCATTTTATGTTCCAGATTTCAATATCAAAGTAAATAGGAGAATAAATAATGATCAGTATATACAGGAGAATTCTTAGCAATATTATTAGCATTACAATGGATAGAGGTGCTACCCCCGCGACCCGACCCCGGATAAGCGGAAGAAAACGGACGGACGGACGGATGGATAGAGGTAGTAAGACCATTAAGATCAATTATATGTTCAAATTTAAGTTCAGCTATAATTAGTACGCAAAATAATTTTTCAGAAAGTAGATTAGACATATTAATTGAAATACAGCAAATTCTATATCAAGTTCAAATGATGGGTATTAGTGTTACATTTATTTGGGTACCAGCACATATAGGGATTAATGGAAATGAAATCGCAGATTCAATTCAATTCAATTTTATTTATATAGCGCCAATTCATGAAACAAATATCTTCTCGAGGCACTTTACAAAGTCAGAATCAGTCAGATTATACAGATTGGTCAAAAATGTCCTATTTAAGGGAACCAGTCAATTGCTTCAAAGTCCAGACAAGCAGCATTTACTCCTGAAGAAGCGTAGAGCTACAGGGTGAGTCGTCCGCATTGTCCATGTCTTTGCAGCAATCCCTCATACTGAGCAAGCATGAAGCGACAGTGGAAAGAAAAACCACCCATTAGCGGGAAGAAAAAACCTCCAGCAGAACCGGGCTTAGTATGAACGGTCATCAGCCTCGACCGACTGGGGGTTACACAAGACAGAGCAGAGACACAACAAGACATACAAAAAAGCACAGAAGCAAACATTGATCCAGTAATCTGTTCTACATTAGATAAGATTGCTAAGGAAGCATCAAAAAATAGAACTATTGATATGATGATTAACTTAAGTAAGACATAACTTAAAAGTATCATTAAACAAAGAATGAAGAAAAGGTGGCAAAAACAATGGGAAGAAGAAAGAAGAGGAAGATGGCTGTATAGGATTCAACGGAAAGTCAGAGAAATGAGGATAGCAGAAGGAAATAGAAGAGAGGAAACTGTTATTTCAAGACTTAGATTTGGACACACAGGATTAAATAAAATAGTATTCAAAATAGGGAAACATATGTCGGGCAAATGTGAATATTGTGGACAAGATGAAACAGTAGAACATGTAGTGATGTATTGTAAGAAATATGAAGAAGAAAGAAGGAATTTGGTTAGAGATCTTAATAAGGAGAAAGTTAAATTTGATATAATACATATTCTGCAGAAAAAGTCAGAAAATAAATGTTATCAATATTTATTTAAATATTTAATAATAACAGGAATAATTAGGAGGATTTAGTATTTCTAAATATAGAAATAGATATATAGATACATAAATCTAAGTATCTTTGGGAAAATGGCCATTTTGACCCACACTCCTTACCAGTTGGTGGCGGTAATGCACACCGGAAAGCTGACTGATATCTGTCAGGTTAAAGTGAACATGACTTACAGCAAAAACTTGGATTCTCTTTGCAATTAAAAAAACAACATGAAACTATGTAAAAACACCACAAGACCAAGTTTACTTTATTTTATCCGTTTGTTTAAGTAAAGGATTCAAAATAAAGCAACAACATGACATGATAGTGTGTTGTTTTACCGACAAGTTAATGAGATTTCCTGAGAAGACTGTGGAATTCACCTATAATATCCTTGTGCTCTGAGGTCGACCACCCCAAGAGTGCGGCCGTAATTTAATTACTCTTTATATATGTCTATGGCGTAGACCAGGGATTCCCAAACTGTGGTGTCACTAGGGGGTGCGCGAGCTGAAATCTGTAATGGCGGTTTGACAGTGTTTTTTCCCCACACCATAAAGATGTGTAAATAAACATTTCCTTTGTGGAAACTAAGATCAAAACAGCAAGTTTAATAAATAAATAAATTGTATTGACATGAAAATCTGTTTATTTTAAAAAGTCTTCTTCTACGCTTCATTTTAAGATGAATTTATCTTCTTCTAAGCATTGTGCTTCAATGCGTAGAAGAAGCAGCTTGTGCCCTCTACTTCATTCATTCTCGCAAACATGCTCAATAGGCTGAAACCAGGGAATCGGAGGCAACAGATGAGTGAATTGCAAACAAATGACAAATGTCAATGTCATTGATAAATGTCTCTCCAACTCCTTCTTCGCTTCACGTCGTGTACGTCAGTAGAGGGACAATTGAATTCGGGCCAATAGTTTTTACAAGCTTAAACTGAGCGACACAGTCTCTTTGATCGCGCAGCGCGTACAAACAGCGCTGCTCATGTTATGGTGACTCTGAACTTTTATAAGCACTGACGCGCATGAATTGCCCACCCCCCGCTGCAGCCTTTGCGATTTATTGACTATGGTTACGCACAGAGCTGCAATACGTTTGATTGAGATTCAGACAGGCGCAGTTCATTTTAAAGATGCGGTTTTAGCGCATATTCAGACAGGGACAAACCGGCGGTGGGGCTGAGGGGAGCTGAGGTGTGTTGTCATGGGCGTGTTTACCTGCTGAATGTAACTGCTGTAAAAGTTTTTATTTCTCCCATTAATAACATATTTATGGAGCGCTCTGTTATTGTTACCCTGGTCCTCTCTCTCTCTCTCTCTCTCTCTCTCTCTCTCTCTCATCGGACACAAATCAAAGTTCTTCGTGGTTAAAAAGAACATCAGAGAACGGCTCTGAAGGCTTTTGTTGGTGGAAACGGTGTTTTAGCCCTTCTCCCGACCGGATTTGGCAAGTTTTGTTTTCCAGGGTTTCCGCGCCCCAGAGCGGTTAGCGGGAACCATATTAGGAGGTCTTTAGTCCTCAACGCGGTCGGCCCGGGATTGACTCCGACCCGCGGCGCTTTGCCGCCTGTCTTTCCCCCTCTTCCTGTCAGCTCACTGTCAATAAAACGCGTGTCCTTAGAGCCGCAAACACAAGTGGCTTATCCAATCATATGCAAGAATTTTTGATAAGGCCCAGCCTTCAATAAAGGCAATTCCTATGGCAGTGTCCCAGATGTATGTGAGTGGAGCTAGACGGAGCGACATGCGTCTGGCTTGTGTCAGGTTAGATCTGAGCGTCTCTTTCTCTCGCTCCAGGCCGAGCCACTGATGCACCTGAAAAATCCTCAGGATGCTGTTGTGGATGTTGCAACCTTATTGCAGTTTAATTCAAATTATGTTCTAATTTTATTCCCACAACTTTTGTTAAGATGGTTGAATTGATGTAACTGCAGCAGAATTTTTTCTTTTAAAAATACCTGGAAGTCACCTGCCACACATCCAAATAGCCATGGTAACAGAGCTGTCAGCCAGTCACAGAGGGGCATCTCAAGGGATATTTGTATTTTCAGTACTGTAGGCTACATGCAATTTGTGTTTATATTACAGTATATGTATGCTGTATATTTTACTCTACTGTACAGTACTGTAATATATGGAAGTTTCGTTGGAAGTATGAGTGTAATGTGTGATGTGAAACCTTTGAGGCTGCTCTTACGGAAAATATTTTTCAGTTTTATGCAGAATTGTATCCCACTAGGTAGTGTGATGAAACCTGGGGCCCGTTCCTACTTCATGTTACCACGGCCCGTCTCACCCATCCGGTTCGATGATTTGGCAGCAAGAGAGGAGACAAATAATCAGAGGCAAAAACAGTTAAAACATATATTTATTACAATTTGGAATTCCAAATGAGAGACAACTTACAAGTTTTATCAATGACGCGGATAGCCTAATCTTATCCCGAAGTATCTTCCATGAATTGTAAGTTGTGTCTCTCCGTTTACCCTTGGAACATGTCTTTTATCACACACGGCTCCAAAAGGGGGCTGGACTAACCCCCCTTTCTGGAGGCCAGGCCCCGCAAAGAGGCCGCCGGGAGTGGGCCGGCGCACGCCCGGGAACCCGCCCCAAACCCGAAGCCAACCAATGCGCCAGGGGGCCAAGGCGCCCGCCAACAAAGTGGAGGAGGGCAGGACGTGGGGGGATGGGCTCCGCACCTATCGGAGACTTGAGATGTTCTTGGGAGAGGGAGCGGACCACACCCATACCTGGAAAAAAAAAAAAAAAAACAAAATAAAAAACTCATTCACCCCATCCCTCCCTTGTGCCCCACTCACCACACACAGAGAAAAAAAAAAAAAAAAAAAAAAAATAGACGCTGTACACACATTCCCACATAACACTCACATCCAACACTGACCAAAGGGGGGGGGGGGGTCACCCCACCCCACCCCAAATCGACTATACGACTGCTTGTGCCCGACCCCCGGCCCCAGACCAGACGCCCCCCGGACCAGGCCCCCCCAAGAAGGCGGGCCAACACGACCCGCACGAGCCACCCGGCCAGAGCCCCCCCTCCCCCTAAATACCTAATAAACCCCCTCCCTCCCCCCCACCTTACCCTTGCCATCCCTGCCCCCCGCCCCCTGGGGGGAGCAGAGGCATCAGCCCCAGACCTGGCAAGCCGCTGACTGCACACCGCAGCCCCCCGCCAAGACCCCAGACACAGTGGCCCGCACCTCCTCCAGGCCCCAGACTCCTTGCCGCCATCGGAGAACGGGGGTGTGCAGAAGACCCCGACCCTCCCTACGCCTGCTCAAATGTTGTGTTGTTGCATGTTGTTCTCAAGTGCGTTTAAAAACTGGGAGCGCCGAAGGGGATGCACGGCACAGCCCACCCCCCTTCCGGAAGGTAGCTGTTGCCAGCGCACCCCCTCCGTGTGACTGCCCAGAACCCTCAATGTCTAAGTGGGAGAGGAGGTGAAGGGAGCCGTCCGAGGTGAGGCCCACACAACATAAGCCCCCCCCAGACGTCTTCCCCCCACCCCCCCCCTACCATGGCCTATATGAGTGTGCGATGTGAAAAATGTTTGAAGTGAAAGTGTCTAAGATGCATGATAAAATTGGGGAGAGGGGCGTCACCAGAAAGTGGCAACCTCCAGTAACGCCCCCTCCCTCATGACCTACATGTGTGGCGGCGTGATGGAGCAGGCAGAGGGAGGAGTCCGGGGATGGGGAGCAAATGACTGGGAAGCCAACCCAGGGAGCCAGCTCCCCTACTGACTCCAATAGGCACCCCCGCTCCCCGAAAGCCCCCCAGAGAAGGGGGCCTCGCCAGCGGCACCACCGTAGCCCGGGGGCCAGGGAGAGGCCGCAGGGCCCGCCAGCCAACCACCCACCAGGACCAACAATAATAATAATAATAATAATAATAATAATAATAATAATAATAATAATAAGAGGGGGGGACCCTGGCCAGCCGGCCCGCACGAGCCATCCCAAACCCCACCCCCCAGGTGAAACCCGCACCGGAAGACGACACGGACCAGGACCGGGACAGGGGGCCGGACACAAGCCCACCAGAACGTCAACCCCCCCCAACCCCCCCCCCCCCACCCGTGGATTTAATCCCTCCCCAACACTAACGTTCAAACAACTCACCATACATTCGACAGTAGACATCCAGGCTGGGTAGATCCCTACTCCCCCTCCTTTCCCCCTCCCTCCACTGGCAGAGTGCCTATCCAATGAAGGAGAAGAGCATCTGCCCAGAGGTGTTAATGACCATGCCCCCCTACCAGCTCAACGGGCCCCGAGGCCCCCCAGCGCTCCAGAGGCCCCGTGCAGGGGCGGACACCCGGGCGCGCGCCGGCCCACACCAAAAGCGGCACACCCCCCGGAACCGGAACCCCCGAGGCCCCGCCGGGGCCCGCGCCCGAGGGCGGCGCGCCCCAGGGACCCCAGACCCCCAGTCCCACCCCGGCCCCACCCAGCGGCAGCACAGCTACCAGGTCAGTAACCCATGTCCGTCAACACGCAGCTCCCAAAGAGCGCCGCAAGCGGCTGCTGTAGGCCACCCGTAGGCCTCCCAAACTCCTCCCAGATGGGGGCAACAGACCCCGGAGCCGGATCCACCAGGCGCCCTACTCCAAGTGCCCCCAGGGCCCCGGGAACCCCTCCATCCAGCCACTGCGCCCTGCAGGAAGCAACCCACCGCCCCCTATTCCACTAAGTGATGGTGTTGATCAGAGGAGCCCAAAGAGACCAATCAGATGTGGAAGCAGATGCTGTCTCTAGATTAATATGATCCAACAAAAGATCTCTATACTGATTGATACTGAGATTTTGTTTACTTTTCCAATTCATGAGGATAGTTTTCTTTGCGATGCATAAAGCAGTAAAAACCATGTAAACTATTTCTTTTTTCAGAGGACTTTCCTCAAAATTACCGAGCAGGCAAACTGATGGGGATGGTGTAATTTTACAGCTCAAGCACCTTGATAAGTCCTTACATATCTGTGTCCAGAACCTTTGGACTGGTGTGCATAACCATAACGCATGAAAATAATTATCAGGATGATTGCCTATGCAGTGTGGGCAGATATTAGATTGTGCCAGACCCATCTTGAATAATCTTTGTCCTGTGTAGTGTACTCTGTGAAGGATTTTGTATTGTATTAGTTGTAAGTTGGTGTTTCTAGTCAATTTGAAAGTTCTTAGACATGTCTGAGCCCAGAAATTTTGTTCAAAGGTGCCTGATAAATCTTTTTCCCACTTCATTATAGGAAGAGATATCGAATCATCTATTTTAGTCAGAGTCCTGTATGATTTAGACAGTAGTTTGGGGGGGGGTTAAATCTAAGAACTCTATTATATTAGTTGGGACTTGTAAACCACCATTAATATGCTTATATTTATTTTTAATTATAGATTTAAGTTGTTCATATTCCAAGAATTTATTTTTACTAATGCCATATTGCATATTTAGTTTAGCAAAATTGATGAACTCGGTTCCGTCAAGTAGATGTTCCAGATATTTAATACCTTTATTCTTCCAGTATGTAAAGTTTATCATTTTATTATTTTGTAGGATATCAGGGTTATTCCAGATAGGTGTACGACTGCATGGGATAAGGGATGACTTTGTCATTTTGAGGAACTCCCACCATGCTGTCAGAGTAGAACTAATGTTGATATTTTTGAAGCATGTATGCCGTTTTATATTTGAGCTTATAAACGGCAGATCTGAAATCATGATATTATTGCACATTTCCTGTTCTATATCTAACCAAGGCTCATCTAAAAGACTATTTTTTATCCATTTAGAGATGTATTGTAGCCTATTTGCTAAGTAATAGTTATGGAAGTTAGGCAGATCTAATACTCCCCTGTCTTTAGTCTTCTGTATTGTCTTTAAGCTAATACGTGGGGGTTTATCTTTCCAAAGAAATTTAGAAATGGCAGAGTCTAGAGATTTAAACCAGTTAGATGATGGTTTATTGGGGACCATTGAAAATAAATAATTAATTCTAGGTAGGACCATCATTTTTATTGAAGCTACCCTACCCATAAGTGTGATTGGAAGCGATTTCCATCTTTCAAGGTCCTCTTCTATCCTGTTTAAAAGTGGGGCATGGTTAAGTTTAAGTAAATCTGTTAATTTATTCGACACAGTAATACCTAAATATTTAATATTTCCTGATTGCATTTGTAAATTTAGGGAGTTTTCGAGAGAGCAATTAATTGACAGTACCGTAGATTTAGACCAGTTTAACGAGTAATCTGATACTTTAGAGAAAGATTCTAGTATTCTAATTTATTGTAAAAGAGAATTATTTGAATGCTGGAGATAAAGTAATACATCATCCGCGTACAGACTAATCTTGTGCTCTATTTTCATGCATTTTATACCTTTTACAGCTTTTGTTTGTCTGATTGTTGCTGCTAGAGGTTCTATAAAGATGGCAAAAAGTGATGGAGAAAGAGGGCATCCTTGCCTGGTGCCCCTCTGTAGACAAAAACTGGAAGATATTTGATTATTTGTCCTGACACAGGCTGTTGGATATGTGCTTTCTGACGCTTGGCCGTTAAATGTAATGTATAGCCCTGGCCTGTTTCTTGGGAGTTCACTACAATAATATTCAGGCCCTGGGAAAGTTTTTAAAAAAAAAAAAAAACATTAACTGCTCTACAAGGCTCTCATAAATTTCTGCAGCTGGCACTATTACTAAAGTCTGAATGTAACCATTGTATTCTACAAAAAACTCTCCATCCCAGGTTACTGTGTTAAAGGTTAATATTATCATATAAATGATTATATATTTTCATAACAATTCCCCCTTTTGATCTCTCAAAAGAGAGATCAATAAAATTTGTGTCACAACCAATACTGAATATAATCACACAGCTAAGAAGGTGAGATACACAAAAACACTCCTTTCTTTCTGGTAAACATATTGAAGCAAAGCATCATCAAACAAAACATGCAGCATTTAACATTAACAAGTAATACAAATTAAAACCATAATAGTGAAATAAATCATTACGATTATAAAATCATTACTAAACTGTACTGCATTAGCTAATAGGGCAGTATTAGTGGAATACTCCACCGCGGAGTCACTGACAGGTGACTCTTGAGAAACAAAAATCAAATCAGATTTGTTGACGGTCCCTAACTGTACCACCGCGTATAGGAGGAGGGAGCAGCTGAGAGACGCTGGCCGAAATCGGAGTCCTTCAACCGGATCAACCGTGAGCTAGATCCCGCTGACTCCGTGGAGCTTGAATGTCCAATATCAAACCAACTTCACCGCGGTCTGCACTAGGCCTATAAGCGACACTACAGCCACCAACTACGCACCTAGAAGGCATTTTATCTTGTAATTAGTTTGCAATATTTTTTATAAGCACTTGCTCAAAGTACACGTGGAACCGCAGATTTGGTGTGTGAAAGAAGATCCCGGAAAACATGCATATATATCCTGGTTCACCGTACCGGTTGTACAATGTAAACAATGTGTGTTTCTATGCAAGTTCGATTCGCGTGTTCTCGGTGTTCTTGAATTGACGTCACACTTGTTGGAAATGGCCGATCGTAAACAGAGGCAGCACTCAAACGCAAAATACCATAATCGGTGTAAAAAAAATGTGCGATGTTTCATATTTAAACTTCATTTGAACACTTTTGATACATGAATATTAAAAGTTTACCTTGTTCTGGAAGTTATTCAATGGTTTTCAGGATATTTTTTCGGTACAAGACTTAGACTTTAAATTTCTCACACCTGTTTTTGCTACTCTCTGCCTCCCTGCAAATTCACCTTCTGCAGTAGAATAATATAACCCATTATTATCTACCATAAATTCTTGAGCATCGGTTTCTCCATCCAAGAAGAACTCCAAAACTGGCACATCTAACAAATGTTGACCGTCCCTATCGCTGCGCTTTTTTCGGATGTCCCCTTCTCCAGAGATAGCGCTCCATCTCAGCCTTAAAAATCACCAGAACCTGTCAGCCTGGTGGTAAGGTGGCCAAATCTTAGGACTTTTTTTTTCTTTGTGTTTTATCTTTTTTCTTTATTTCTATTTTATCGTTTCTTCCTTATTTAACATTTTTTGACGTAGACTTAAACATAAATCCTATTCAATCCTTTCTCCGTTTCAACATAAATTCCATTTTCATCCTAGTTGTTCTGTTCAACCTCTGATATTTTGAGAAGAGAGTGTCTTTATGCACAGCACCACTTAATTTAACCTAAACATCTAACATTTTGCCAATGGAGACTGAAGATCTCCTTACCTTTTTTCGGGTCGACCCGTGGTGCTAAAGACAAGTCCTCCTTCGTGCCCAAATTATAAATGTTCCTCTACTTACAGCCAAATCCGGGTCACGCGCACCATGTGATAAAACTCGGGGCCCGTTCCTACTTCATGTTACCACGGCCCGTCTCACTGGTTTGATGATTTGGCAGCAAGAGAGGGGACTAATCAGAGGCAAAAACAGTTACAACATATTACAATTTGGAATTCCAAATGGGAGGCAACTTACAAGTTTTATCAATGATGCGGATAACCTAATCTTATCCCAAAGTATGTTCCATGAATTGTAAGTTGTGTCTCTCCGTTTACCCTCGGAACATGTCTTTTATCGCACACGGCTCCAAAAGGGGGCTGGACTAACCCTCTTTCTGGAGACATTCAGTCTGCAACATGTCACGATTTGTTTACCGAAGAACTCAGGAAGCGCACACGGGACTAAAGTTTAAGAGTCTTTATTTAAAGGAAGGGTGGTGATGGCTGATGACGAAGACCGGAGGTTCAGGACTGCAGAAGGTCAGGGTTGTAGGTGACGGCCCGGAGAGAGAGAGTCCACACTCGCTAGGTGCTGCTTGGCTAGCAGGCCTCATAGCAATACCAGGACTCAGGGTGGCTAGTCAGGTTAGCAGTTATCCGGAGACACCAGGGCACAGAGCAGAGCTTCACCAGAGCAGCTTGACAGGTTAGCAGTTCTCAGGAGACACCAGGATACAGAGCAGAGCTTCACCAGAGCAGCTTGTCAGGTTAGCAATTCACAGAAGACACCTAGACAAAGAGCAGAGTTTCTCCAGGAACGAACAGTAGAACACAAAGACTTACAGGGGGACTGGCATGGAGTGGTGGATAGCAGAAGACGGCCCAGTGCTGAACTGAAGATAGAGGGAGGTTTAAATAGAGCACTAACAGGTGAAACAAGGGTCTGGCTAATTAACAAGCAAATGATCATCAGGTGTAACTGACTGCTGAGGAGGTGAAGTGAAAATTGACAGAAAATAACTGATGACTGAAAACTAACAATAAATAAAGTCAAACCTAACACAACAGAGATGAAAAAAATAAAAATAACAGAAAAACAAAGCCAAACCAAAACTCAACCATGACACAACAGACTGCACATAACCAACACAGGCTGTTGGATATGTGCTTTCTGACACTTGGCCGTTAAATGTAATGTATAGCCCTGGCCTGTTTCTAGGGAGTTCACTAAAATAATATTCAGGCCCTGGGAAAGTTTAAAAAAAAAAACAAAACAAAAAAACAAAACATTAACTGCTCTACAAGGCTCTCATAAATTTCCCGTCCCGTCCTGCAGCTGGCACCATTACTAAAGTGTGAATGTAACCATTGTATTCTACAAACTCTCCCCATCCCATTTTACTGTGTTAAAGGTTAATATCTGTATAACTTTAAAATACATTATCATCATATAAATGATTATATATTTTCATAACAGTAGTCCTCTACATTAGTGACAAAATATCTAAACATTTTCCCTTGCAGTGCTCACACAATGTCAAAATGATGATGCATTTTGGGGGCTGACTATTTCTATGAGAAAGGAGTTTTGACACATGGGTAATCTGTTTTGGGAGACCAATGAGCTTGTGTTGAACAATCCAGGCTATTTTGGCAAAAGCACCAAGAATGCTAAGAACAACTGGTCTGTTTCAAGAACTGAGCCAAAGCAATTGAGAATGATGTTTGCAGTTTTGGTGACACCAACTACTTATATGGGGTTGGACAGGATGCAGATGATGAAAGTCCTCTTTGAGGCTTTCGTCCAAAATGAAATGTCTGGGAATCCAGGTGCATTCCTCAGGTCCATAGCCCTCCCAATCCTCCAAATAGTGAAATCCTCAACCTCGATATACACTGTGCAATGCCGGTGTAGATTGGATCGCCATCCATTAGCCAGGTGGGTGGAGGGGTCACATGGAGAGTGGCTTGGATGCTCATGTACAGGGGTAGATTGTTTTAAACAGCCACCAGATTAACAACCTTGGAGATGGGGAATTGGCCCACCACAAAGTGAGGAGCCAGCTTGCGACTTTCTACCCATAAAGGGAGATCTTTGGTCAACAACCCTTCTGACCCAATTGGTAGTTGGAAGTCAATGATTTGCTGACTTTGCATACTTCTAGTTTGTCTCCAATAGTGCTTTTCTAGCCTTCCTCCAGACACACTGATATGTCAGGGCTGCTTTGTGGGCTGACAGTGTCAGGATGCAGCCTGAAGGCTGCATTCTGAGCTTTCCTGCCTCCTTCCTTTCAAGCGCAGCCTGATTGGGTTCACCTGTCGGGCTGCAATTAGCCCTCGACTTATTTCACCTGCTGACACACTATTTTTACTCACTCCAGTTTGCTCTTGGTCGCTGACTCGTAAAGGTTCAACTCCAGCTCAGTCCACAGCCTGAAACTCTGTTCCAGCTCAGCCCGCAGTCAAGGGCTCGCCCGCTCCGGCACTCTGCTTTGGTCTCAAGTACTCGACTTCTGTGTTCCATCCTGGTCTCAAGTTCTCGGCTCCTGAGTTCCGTCCTGGTCTCAAGTCATCGGCTCCAGTGTTCCTTCCTGGTCAGTCTCTCCGTGCTGTACCTTCAAGCCAGCTTCTGCACCCTACAACTCTGCTTGGTAATAGACTCCTCATGTCATCCATCATCCACTGTGTGCAATAAACTCTCTTAAAACCAGCTCTGTGTGTGCATGCTGTGTCCGGGTTCATCCTAAAACAAATCATGACAGACAGGACCTTGGTCTTCCTCTGTTGGATGGAGAACACCAGTGGCAGATGCATAACTTGGTCTCAACCTCTTGATTCACCCTCTCACAGTGTACATTGTTTTGAGGATGGAATCCAGATGACAGACTGATTGTAACACCCAGGCAGGAACAGAACTCCCTCCAGAAACGGGCAATGAACTGGGGACCCCTGTCAGATATAATGTCCCTGAGCAGGCTGTGGAGCCAGAACTTATGTCTTAAAGTTCTCCCAGAGGTGTCCCCAAATTTGGGGACATAATGCTTCAAGGGAACCACATGTACCATATTAGAGAATATATCAACTATAGTGAGGATGACTGTGTGTCCACCAGGGGGAGGTCAGTGAAAACGTCCATTGACAAATGTGACATGGGACAGGAAGGAAGAAGAAGAGGTCGCAGCAAACTTGCCGGAGGTCTCTTGTGGGCTATGGAAAGATTACTTGCATGCTGACAAAAAGTCTATTAAGTCTAGGGTTAGCGTCTTCATCTGACCAGGTTGACAGAAGAGTTAAGACTTGTGGCAAAAGTTCAGCACTTTGGGTACCAACTGGTCAGGAACGAACAGACGGTTTCCAGGGCACTTTTCTGGAATTTGAATGTTCCGGTGGATTCCTCTGACCTCCCTCTCCAGTTCCACCATGGTGACTGATAAATGGGCAGAACATACTCCTCTGCAACACTGGTCTGGGATTCCACCACTGAAAGCCAAAGAGACCCATCATTCTTCCTCGCAAAGAAAAAACCTGACCCCGCAAGGGGATGAAGATGGCCTGCCTTTATAGACTCCTCAATATATTTACGTATCGCCTGTTGTTCTGGGATAGAGCGAGAGTACATTCTGCCTGTGGGTGGAGATGTGCCAGGAAGGAGCTCAATAAAGCAGTCATTTGGATGCTATGGTGGTAATGATGTGGCGTTATGTTTATTGAAAAGTTCCATGAGTCATAGTAAATAGTGGGTACTCTTGACAAATCGGAATAGGTTTCTTCAGGATTAACCTCAGAAGTTGGATGAGGAACTGCTTCATGTGGACAAGACAACAAATATTCCTCAGGCCACTCCTGAATCTCTTTTGGGTGCCAGTCAATATGAGTGTAGTGTTCTTTGAGCCAGGTGGTTCCCAGGATAACCGGTAACTGAAGTGACTTGATTACAGTGAATAAGATGTTCTCGTGATGGTTTCCCCCAAGGGAAAGTCGGAGAGTTTCTATGTCTGTTTCTATAAATTGTTGTGCAATTATACACTGTTTAAAAGTTATTTAATGTTTAATAAATAACTCTCTGTTAGGAATTGTTTGGTGGATATCAGCTCTTAAGCTGATATCAGGACAATAGTTGAAAGGGATGATTCGAGCACTGGCGATCTTTTAACAGCAAACTCTGCACACCCATAGAATAAGGAGTGACAACTTCTCTTCAAGTTCAATAATTTATTAACAGAAATAAAATGAACATCCAGAGAACATCACTATATAATGCTGTTTATCTGAATTAACTATATTAACTATATTTCAATCAACAAATCCTCTCTACTAGGCTAGTGAAACTTCACTAAACTGCTAAGCAAAAACAAGATAAAAGAAGCTAAGCTAAGGAACTATGTGCATGCAAAAGAACACAAAAGACAAAGTGGTTGATCATATCAGAATAATTCAGTGAATCCTGGTTCACTGCAGATCTGACTTGGGGCCTCCTCCGCAGAGGACGAGTTCTCCCCATTGCTGTCCCAACAAAACAGCAGGAACTGAGTTTCAGAAAGATACATTTTTACTCAGCTCGTGGGTCACAAGCGTGGCTGGCTTCCCCAGCCAGCCGTTCCTCCAAGGTCCCAGGCAGAAGAATGGGAGACTGAATCCCATGTGGCTCGCAGGGGGGTATCCCCTGCCCCCTCTCCTCCAGAGTCCCAGGCAGAAAGTGAAGTGAAGATAGAGGTGTAGTCTTAAGGGATCGTTTGTGGGGAGTGGTCTGGCTCAACAGCAGGAGCACCCATGGTGTGAGGCTGTCTCTGCTTTGATGGGTGAAATTCCTTTTGGTTCCTCACCCATGGTATATGTTGCCAATTTAATCTGCTTTTATTTTCTCATTATGGCTTTAATGGCACTACATTCCCTGTTTGATTTGTCCTCCGATTACATACGGTTCAAAATTCAGTCTGAATTTTTCCATGCCGCGATGGCATAACAAAATGAACGATTGAGATCATGGCCATCCAAGGCTGGAATTCTGTGGTTTGTGGAGGCAAGAACCAGCTGAGTCTCTAATTCCGTGGTAAAGTTTTTATCAATTAATTATGTGAGCCCCTGAATCAACACAGGCACATTATGGGAACTAGCTGTGGTGTCCCACGTTGGGGTTTTCTCCGGTGAACGAGAGGGTGGCCTCCCTCCGCATTCGTGTGGGGGGATGGGTTCTGACTGTTGTTTGCGCTGTTGCGCCAAACAGCAGTTCAGATTACCCACCCTTTTTAGAGTCCTTGGAAGGGGTACTGGAGAGTGCCCCTCCTGGGGACTCCCTCGTTTTGCTGGGGGACTTCAACGCTCACGTGGGCAATGACAGTGGGACCTGGCGTGGTTGGGAGGAATGGCCCACCTGATCTGAACTCGAGTGGTGTTTTGTTGTTGGACTTCTGTGCTCGTCATGGATTGTCCATCACAAACACCATGTTCAAGCATAAGGGTGTCCATATGTGCTCTTGGCACCAGGACACCCTAGGTCGCAGTTCAATAATCGACTTTTTTGTCGTTTCATCTGATCTGTGGCCGCATGTCTTGGACACTCGGGTGGAGAGAGGGGCGGAGCTCTCCATCGAGTTGGCTCCGATGGCGGGGGAAGAAGCCGGTCCGACCGGGCAGGCCCAAACGTACTGTGAGGGTTTGCTGGGAACGTCTGGCAGAGTCCCCTGTGAGACGGAGCTTTAACTCCCACCTCCGGGAGAACTTTAAACATGTCCCGAGGGAGGCGGGGAACATTGAGTCTGAATGGACCATGCTCCGCGGCTCTATTGTTGAGGCGGCTAGTCGGAGTTGTGGCCGCAAGGTTGTTGTTGCATGTCGCGGCGGCAACCCTCGAACCCGCTGGTGGACACCAGCGGTGAGGGAAGCCGTCAAGCTGAAGAAGGAGTCCTACCGGGCTTTTTTGGCCTGTGGGACTCAGGAAGCTGCTGATGTGTACCGGCAGTCGAAGCGGCAGGCGGCTCGGCTTGTCGCCGAGGCAAAAACTCGTGCGTGGGAAGAGTTCGGAGAGGCCATGGAGAAAGACTTCCGTACGGCTTCGAAGCGATTCTGGTCCACTATCCGGCTCCTCAGGAGGGGGAAGCAGTGCAGTACCAACACTGTATACAGTGGGGGTGGTGTGCTGCTGACCTTGACTCGGGACGTCGTGTTTCGGTGGCCGGAATACTTCGAAGACCTCCTTAATCCCACCAACACGTCTTCTATTGCGGAAACAGAGCCTGAGGACTCTGGGTCTGGTTCTCCCATCTCTGGTGCTGAGGTTGTCGAGGTTGCTAAAAAGCTCCTCGGTGGCAAGGCCCCGGGGGTGGATGAGATTTGCCCGGAGTACCTTAAGGCTCTGGATATTTTGGGGCTGTGTTGGGTAACGCGGCTCTGCAGCATTGCATGGACATCGGGGGCAGTTCCCCTGGATTGGCAGACTGGGGTGGTGGTCCCCCTATTTAAAAAGAGGGACCGGAGGGTGTGTTCCAACTACAGAGGAATCACACTCTTAAGCCTCCCTGGTAAGGTCTATTCAGGGGTTCTGGAAAGGAGGGTCCATCGGATAGTTGAATCTCGGATTCAGGAAGAGCAGTGTGGTTTTCGTCCTGGCCGTGGAACACTGGACCAGCTCTATACCCTCAGCAGGATTCTGGAGGGGGCATGGGAGTTTGCCCAACCAGTCTACATGTGCTTTGTGGATCTGGAAAAGGCATTCGACCGTGTCCCCTGAGGGATCCTGTGGGGGGGTACTCCAGGAGTATTGAGTACCAGACCCTTTAATAAGGACTGTCAGGTCTCTGTACGACCGGTGTCAGAGTCTGGTCCGCATTGCCGGCAGCAAGTCGGACTCGTTTCCAGTGAGAGTTGGACTCCGCCAAGGTTGCCCTTTGTCACCGATTCTGTTCATAACTTTTATAGACAGAATTTCTAGGCGCAGCCAAGGTGTTGAGGGGATCCGTTTTGGTGGCCTTAGGATTGCGTCTCTGCTATTCGCGGATGACGTGGTTCTATTGGCTTCATCAGGGCGTGATCTACAGCTCTCACTGGAGCAGTTTGCAGCCGAGTGCGAAGCAGCCGGGATGAAAATCAGTGCCTCCAAATCCGAGACCATGGTCTTGAACCGGAAAAGGGTAGAGTGCCTTCTCCGGGTGGGGGAGGATGTGCTGCCCCTAATGGAGGAGTTCAAGTATCTTGGGGTCTTGTTCACGAAAGAGGGGAAGATAGATCGGGAGATTGACAGGGGGATTGGTGCAGCGTCTGCTGTGAAGTGGGCGCTGTACCTATCCGTTGTGGTGAAGAGAGAGCTGAGCCAAAAGGCGAAGCTCTCGATTTACCGGTCGATCTACGTTCCTTCCCCTTATCTATAGTCACGAGCTTTGAGTCGTGACCAAAAGAACGAGTTCCCGGATACAAGCGGCTGAAATGAGTTTTCTCCGTACTATGTCTGGGCTCTCCCTTAGAGATAGGGTGAGGAGCTCAGTCATCCGGGGAGGACTCAGAGTAGAGCCGCTGCTCCTCCACGTCGAGAGGAGCCAGTTGAGGTGGCTCGGGCATCTGGTCAGGATGCCTCCTGGACGCCTCCCTGGTGAGGTGTTCCGGGCACGTCCCACCGGGAGGAGGCCCAGGGGAAGACCCAGGACACGCTGGAGGGACTATGTCTCCCAGCTGGCCTGGGAACGCCTTGGGATTCCTCCGGAGGAGCTGGCCCAAGTGGCCGGGGAGAGGGACGTCTGGGCCTCCCTACTGAAGCTGCTACCCCCGCGACGCCATGAATGCCGAGCAGAAGAAAAAAAACAAGTTACCGTTCGATCAACTCGGCCCGTTTTCCGGTCTTTTTAAGCCTTCGACACTCAAGTCATCGTTTGAACTGAAGGTTGGTGTGTTCTTCGACAGTTCGATCAGTAAACCGTGTGCCTGGGACATCGTTTTGCGAAAGTTTAATGGCTATAAAGTCGGTCATATTGCTGTTTCTGTTGCGCGTGTAATGTCTGGTGGCTATGGCCGCTCTCTACCTGTTTGTCCTACCAAAGCGGCAAGGGGGGTTGCTCTTGAGATGGTGACATCACGTGCGCGGTACGCCATTGATTGTGGCTCCCAGTTGATAACCTGAGAGGGGACAGGAGAGTTAATAGAATTGACTTCTGGGAAAAATGGTGGCACCATGCAACTGGTTTATCAGTAGCATTTAGAATAGTTGTCTTAATGCCAACATATTTTACTTTCACAAGTTGAGCCTTACTGCTTTTGCCATTGTGCTCCGCTTGATTTATATATATTTATGCAAGAAGCTTTATTCAATTTTACACTGGGACTAATTCACGTTCAATGGACACAGAATCGGGAAGGTAGAAGAGGAAAAAAGGAGAGAAACAGATGAGACAATATGCTAAAAGTGAGAAAAAAGGAGAGGAAAGGGAGAGAGCAATATAACATCCTCTGAGTCTGCTTTTATACCTGCAAAGAGAGATATAAAAAGAACAGGAAAATCAACCGACAAAGTATTACAGGTACATTGTGGTATTAAACAACGCCTTGAGACCATCACTGAAGAATACACAGTATTATTTAATACGAAATGTATAAAGTGATACCTAAAGACAGTAAGAGAATCTGTAAGTACACACATCCAACGCTGCATACATTGAGCGTGCAGCATTCTTAAGGACTCCTCTCACCCAGCCCACAGACTGTTTTCTCTCCTACCCTCCGGCAGGTGTTTCAGGTGCCTCCGGACCAGAACCAGCAGACTAAAGAACAGCTTTTTCTCCAGAGCTGTCTCTTGATTGAACTCTAACCCTCACTGATAGACTCTCCTCTCCCTCTGCACACCTACCTCCATTTTGTTATTCTGTTATTTACAAGACTATAATGTTCACCTGCACTCCTGACTGTTACTATTATAACAACTGTTTACATGCATCTTGCACTACTCATCATGTCTGTATATTGATTTGCACTCCTGACTGTTACTATTGTAACAACTGTTTACATGCTTCTTGCACTACTGACTCAATATTGATTTGCACTGCTGACTGTTTATTCACAGTACCAATTGTTTACCGTACTTTAACTGTAATATGCAATTACCTTCCACTGTACTTTAATTTAAATAGCTTCTGTCCAAACTTTATTTATTTATTTTATAGTAATAGCTACCTGTATATCATGCTCACAATTCTGCCTATAGTAATAGCCATCTGTACATATATTCATAGTACATGTAAACTCTATTATAATAATAATCATCTGTATATTATGCTATTCTACATATCTGTAAAACTCTATTCATAGTAATATCCGCATGTATATTATATTTGGTACATATCCAGCTGTAAATTTAGTTCACAATACTAGTTATCTATATATTATACTCAAAGGACAAATCTATCAGTAAAATTCTGTTTATAATAGTATTCATCTCCATATTTATTCAGTACATATCCATGTCCTGTACTTATGGAACCATTGTTTATCCTGCACTTGCTGCTATTGCACTTCTGGTTAGACCTAAACTGCATTTCCTTGCTTTGTACCTGTACCTGTGTAATGACAATAAAGTTGAATCTAATCGAATCAAACCTAATCTAATCCAAGCACCTGTAGTACTTGTGTATGTAAGGTTTATCCATAAGACAAACTGTCTATAGTGGTTGTGACCCACCCCACAGAGCACTAAGGCAGATGCCAGGGAAACCAGAACCCCAGATGCTCGAAGGAACTCTCATAGCGATGGTGCATAAACTGCCTCCCCCATCCCAGGGAAGAACAGAGAGTAGCCCCAGAAAACCACTTAATAGCCACACCGGTGCCCCCAGGATCCATGAGGACGAGCCCATGGGCTCCGCCGGCAGCCAGGCACACCTGAGCGGATCTATCTCTGGGCCCAGACATCTCAGGCCCAGGGCCCCCATCCCCCAGTCAGGGCCCTGGCAGAGTCAGGAGCCCAGACTCCGCAAAGCAGCCGCCAGGAGTGGGCTCTGGACACCGAGGACCATCAGCGGCTCAAGGCTAACAAAAAGACAAACAGAAAACCACGTACAGTCACATTCACATGTTCCCACCCTAGTGCCCCCACTACTAAAAAGAGGAATTCAGTACACATACTCGCACTACCCACCCACATCCTATACAACCAGGTCCAGGCACCGGTACCCCAGAGTAATATCCAGCCCTCAAACCTGGGAGGTGAACCCCAATATAAAGATGGGGGGGGGGGGACCACCACAACACAGCCTACCCAATCCAGGCCCAAATGTCCCACAGGCCCATTCACCCGGAGAAGGGGCCAATATGAACAAAACCAAGCCACCCCCTCCCACCAAGCAAAGAAAATTTTAATATACAGCCACATATGATGATAGACACTGAGGCTGAGTTCACCCCCCTCTTCTCCCATCCCCCGACTAGCAGAATGCACCCACTGAAGGTGAGAGCATTTGCCATGGGATGTTAATGTCCATACCCCCCCTCTCCCCAGCTTCACAGGCCCCAAGGCCTGCCAGCACACCAGAAACCCTAGGTAGGGCCAGACACCCGGGCACACACCAGCCCAATCCCCCCAGAAACTTACTCCACAGAATCTAAGACCCCGAGGCCACGCCAGGACACCTGCCCAAGGCCGACACCCCCCCGGAGCACAGCTATCAGTTAACTAACACACACCTGCCTTGCAGAACCCCCCCTGTGGGGGTCACAAACCCCAGCGCCAGACCCACCAGACATCTCACTCAGGGGACCCTCCTAAATCAACCACAAAGCCCCACAGGGCATCAGTCCCACAATGCCAGCAAGCAATGGAGCCGATCAAAGGAGCCCAGAGAGATTTATCTGATGTGGAGGCAGATGCAGTCTCAACACTAATATGATCCAACGAAAGATCGCTATACTGACTGATACAGATAATTTATCTTGCTTTTCCAATTCATGAGGATAGTTTTCTTTGAGATACATAAGACAGTGAAAGCCATCCAAACTGTTTTTCCCCAAAGTGTTTTCATCCAAGTTACTCAGCAAGCAAACTGAGGGGGAAGGTTAGTTTTACATCTAAGGCACTTTGACAAGTCCTTACATTTCTGGACCCAGAACCTCTCAACATAACCATAGTGACTGAATGTAATTGGCAGGATTATTGCCTGTGCAATGTGAACAGATATTAGATTGTGCAAAACCCATCCTGAATAATCTTTGACCTGTATAGTGTACTCTATGAAATATTTTGTATTGCAACTCTCCCCAAACCTCCGACCGAGGACCAGTACCGGTCCGTGGGTGAATTGGTACTAGACCGCATAGAATAAATACATAACTTTCATTATTTACGTTTTATTTAGTATCTTATTCTAAATAAGGTGTTGCTTCGGTGTGTGAGTTTGCTAAAGCAATGTCGGACTCCGTAATTTTCTCTGGTCCCCTGCCTGATTTGACCAGTGATGACATGTTTAGCCGCATGTCATCATTCAACCGCTGGTTGTCTAGGTGGTGTCCTGAAAACGACGTGGGCTACATTGATAACTGGAGAACTTTCTGGGGAAAACCTGGTCTGATCCGGAGAGACGGCATCCATCCTACTTTGGATGGTGCAGCTCTTCTTTCTAGAAATCTGGCCGGATTTATTAGTCCTCCTAAATGCTGACAACCCAGGGTCCAGACCAGGAAGCAGAGCCATAGTTTAACACACCTCTCTGCAGCTTCTGTACTGTTACCCATCCATTATCCTATTGAGACGGTGTCTTTCCCACGGCCAAAACTTAACAGATCAAAAACTTATCTAAAAGGAACAAATCATAAAAACCTAATAAAAATCAATACGGTTCACCTTGAACCTAAAAATAAAACAATTAAATGTGGTCTATTAAATATAAGGTCTCTCCCTCCAAAGACTTTGTTAGTTAACGAATTGATTTCTGATAAACAGATTGATTTGTTTTGTCTCACAGAAACCTGGCTACAAGAGGACTACGTTAGTATAAATGAGTCAACTCCCTCCAATTATTCAAATTTCCACATTCCCAGATCTGTGGGAAGAGGAGGAGGAGTGGCAACCATCTTTCAGTCTGATTTATTAATTAGTCCCAGGCCAATTAATAACTACAGTTCTTTTGAACATTTAACCCTCAGTTTCCCTCATCCAAACTGCAAAGCAATAAAACCTCTTCTGTTTGTTGTTTTATATCGTCCACCAGGCCCTTACACTCAGTTTTTGGATGAGTTGTCAGATTTCTTATCTGATTTGGTGTTAAATACTGATAAGGCTATTATACTGGGTGATTTTAACATCCATGTTGACACAGAATGTGATAACCTCAGTGTAGCCTTTAAAACTATCCTAGATTCAATTGGTTTTGCTCAAAATGTGCATAAACCGACGCACTCTTGGCTCCATACTTTAGACCTTGTGCTGACATATGGCATTGATTGTGAAGAATTAACAGTATTTACTCACAACCCTGTCCTATCTGATCATTTTTTAATAACATTTGAGTTTAATCTAACTGAGTTCTCCACCCCCAAAAGAGGGTTCCATTATAGTAGATCTTTATCGGATAATGCTGTATCAAAACTTAAAGAGTCTCTCCCCTTTTTAATATCCTCCGTATTGCAGAAATGCCCTGTAGATGGCAGCAATGTTGTTTCTTCCAATTCACAAATAGATGTCTTTGTAAACGGTATGACTTCGTCATTGCGTTCTGCATTAGACAATGTAGCTCCCTTGAAAAAGAAGGTGATTATTCACAGGAAGCTGGCTCCTTGGTTTAATTCAGAGCTGCGTTCCTTGAAGCACAATGTTAGGAAATTGGAGAGAAAATGGCGCTCTACACACCAAGAGGAATCCTACCTAATCTGGAAGAACAGTCTATTGTTGTATAACAAGACCCTTCGCAGAGTTAGAGCAGCATATTTTTCATCATTAATTGAGGAGAATAAGAATAATCCTAGATTTCTCTTCAGTACAGTTGCCAAACTTACCCAGAGCCACAGCTCTGTTGATCCATCCATTCCCTTAGCTCTTAGCAGTAATGATTTTATGGGATTCTTCATAAATAAAATTGATTCCATTAAAAATAAAATAATTGGCATCCTCCCAAACATGATTACCTCATCCTCAGTAAGTGAGGCAGCATTGGAGGAATCCTTAGAACCTGTGCAGTGTCTGAACTGTTTAAAAGCAGTAGAGCTTTCTGAGCTATCTAAAATTTTAGCTTCATCTAAACCTTCTACCTGTATGTTAGACCCAATCCCAACCAAGTTGTTTAAGGAGGTATTCCCTCTGATCAGTGGTCCTATTTTAGACATGATTAATCTATCCTTGGTAAATGGATATGTACCACAGGCTTTCAAAGTAGCTGTTATTAAACCTTTACTTAAGAAACCATCTCTTGATCAAGATGAGTTAGTAAATTAGAGACCTATATCTAATCTTCTTTTCTTATCTAAAATTCTTGAGAAAGTAGTTGCTAATCAACTATGTGAACATTTACAAAGTAATGACCTACTTGAGGAGTTTCAGTCAGGCTTCAGAGCTCATCATAGCACTGAAACAGCTCTGGTGAAGGTCACCAATGATATTCTCATGGCCTCAGATAATGGACTTGTGTCTATACTTGTCCTGTTAGATCTCAGTGCTGCATTTGATACAGTTGATCACAATATTCTCCTACAAAGACTTGAGCATACTGTAGGGATTAAGGGAAAAGCATTAGGCTGGTTTAAATCTTATCTGTCGGACAGATTCCAGTTTGTTCATGTTAATAATAAATCTTCCTCAAACTCTAGGGTCACTTGTGGAGTACCACAGGGTTCAGTCCTTGGACCAATTCTATTTACTATATATATATGCTTCCGATTGGCAAAATTATCAGACAGCATGGGATTAATTTCCACTGTTATGCTGATGACACTCAGCTATATTTATCCATAAATCCTGATGAATCCAATCAGTTACTTCGACTGCAGTCATGTCTTGATGACATCAAAAGCTGGATGACTTTAAATTTCCTGCATTTAAATTCTGACAAGACAGAAGTTGTAATCTTTGGGCCAGAGTCTTCAAAAAATAAAGTTCTTAATCAATCCCTTAATCTGGATGGCATTAACTTGGCCTCTGGTAATAAAGTTAAAAATCTTGGTGTTGTTTTCGACCAAGACATGTCATTTAAATCCCATATTAAACAGGTTTCCAGAGTTTCCTTTTTTCACCTCCGGAATATCGCCAAAATTAGAAACATTCTGTCCAGGAGTGATGCTGAAAAACTAGTCCATTCATTTGTTACTTCAAGGCTGGACTATTGTAATTCTTTACTATCAGGAAGTCCACAAAATGCAGTTCGAAGTCTTCAGCTGATCCAAAATGCTGCAGCAAGAGGGATCATATTTCTCCAATTTTAGCTTCCCTTCATTGGCTTCCTGTTAAATCAAGAATAGAATTTAAAATTCTCCTTCTAACGTATAAAGCCCTTAATAATCAAGCTCCATCATATATCAGAGCTCTGATTACCCCGTATGTTCCTAACAGAGCACTTCGCTCTCAGACTGCAGGTCTGCTGGTGGTTCCTAGAGTCTCTAAAAGTAGAATGGGAGGCAGATCCTTTAGCTATCAGGCTCCTCTCCTGTGGAACCAACTCCCAGTTTTGGTCCGTGAGGCAGACACCCTATCTATTTTTAAGACTAATGTTAAAACTTTCCTTTTTGACAAAGCTTATAGTTAGAGTGGCTCATACCCTGAGCTATCTCTATAGTTGTGCTGTGATAGGCCTAGGCTGCTGGAGGACATCAGGGTCTAATTTTCTCACTCTACTGATTTCTACTGTTCTTCAGTCTACTGTTCTCCAGTTTTGCATTGTATTACATTGAAATGACTGTCGTCATTTCAGCTTTTAACTTTTTGCTCTCTCTCTTTTTCTTCATAGTAGGTACACCTGGTCTGGCGTTCTGTTAACTGTGACATCATCCAGAGAAGACGGCTCACCCGCTACTTACCATCTAATGTAGAACAGATTACTAGATCAATGTGTGCTTCTGTGCTTTTTTGTTTCTCTTGTTGTGTCTCTGTTCTGTCTTCTGTAACCCCAGTCGGTCGAGGCAGATGACCGTTCATACTGAGCCCGGTTCTGCCGGAGGTTTTTCCTTCCCGTTAATGGGTGGTTTTTCTTCCCACTGTCGCTTCATGCTTGCTCAGTATGAGGGATTGCAGCAAAGCCATGTACAATGCAGACGACTCTTCCTGTGGCTCTACGCTTCCCCAGGAGTGAATGCTGCTTGTCGGGACTTTGATGCAATCAACTGGTTTCCTTATATAGGACATTTTTGACCAATCTGTATAATCTGACCCAATCTGTATAATATGATTGAACTTGACTTTGTAAAGTGCCTTGAGATGACATGTTTCATGATTTGGCGCTATATAAATAAAATTGAATTGAATTGAATTATTCTTAGGTTTTTTTTAATTGCAGATTCTCTCCGCCACATGGCTCACTCATGATGCATGTAAAGATGCTTGCCTTCCTAAAGGGGCTGCTCCCTCTGGTAAGATATTGCCCCCCCCCCCCCCCAAGCTAGCAAGATAAGCAAAAAAGAAATAAAGAAAAAAAAATTATTTGGAAAGTCTCTATGTGCAGGTTAAGAGAACCAACAAGGAGAAAGAAGAAGAGCCTACAGTACAACTTCAAAGAACAAAAAAGCTGCATTTAAGAGAATACCAGGTATTCTGGTATTCAGCAATTACTGAGAGCCACCACATCGAAAAATTTGGGAACACTGAGAGCATCATTCTTGGTGGATAACTATATTGCTAAGGCTAAAAATCCATTCACTATTGGTGAAAAATGTATCTTTCCTGCCACTAAAGACATTTGCCGTGAACTTCTAGGAGAGGCTGCAGTTAAAAAGATAGCACAGGTGCTTCTTTCGGCAAGCACAGTGACTCGGCACATTAGGAAATAGCAGAGGACATTGAGACAAAATTGTTGGAGAGGATTAATATATCACCGTGGTATGCACTCCAGGTTGACAAGTCTACAGATTTTGACAACAAAGCAAAATAAAACTGAACTGGTCATTTTGTGGCGATATATGCATTGATGGAGCTGCCATGACTGGACAGCTGTCTGGTTTAACTGCTTGGGTTAAGGAAGTTGGACCTGAATGTGAGCCTACGCATCGTGTCATTCACAGGGAAATGCTGGCTAGTAGAAAAATACCACCGGAGCTTAAAAGTGTATTGGATGATGTAGTTAAAGTTATTAACTACATCAAAGCACACCCCCTGAACGCATGTTTGAGCAGCTTTGGGAGGAGACGAACACTGAGCACAGACGCCATCTCTTGTACACAGAAATAAGATGGTTATCCCAAGGGAGCTGCAGAGATTTCTCTCAGAGAAAAGTCACCACTGGCTGCACATTTCATCAACGAGGAATTGCTCGAAAAACTTGCTTACTTGTGTGACATATTAAACCTGCTCAATGAACTCAGTCTGTCACTTCAAGGGGAAATGACAACTGTCCTCAAGTTAGCATACAGCATTAAAGTATATAAAGTATAAGTATAGAGTGTATTAAGCATTTAAAGCAAAACTGTACTTGTGGGGACAGCACGCGAACAGAGACATATTTGAATTGTTTCAAACATTAGCTGGGATTCTGGAAAAGACTTGCAGATAGTGCAGGATCGGCTGGCTTTGCTTTTAAAAGAGTTTGAGTGCTACTTCCCAACCACAAAAGACTCACAAACTGCCAAGGAATGGATCTGGGACCCATTTGCCAACAAACCAGGGTAATCCAGCACCTTGCATCTCTGCAAGAAGATCAGCTGCTGGAGATTGCAAATGACGACAGCCTTAAAAGTATGTTTGAGACAACTCTGCTGCTGTTCTGGATTAAACTCATGGCATAATACTCTGAGATCGCTACAACAGCACCGATGCCATTTCCGACATTCTATCTGTGTGAAGCAGGGTTTTCTGCAGTGACAGCAACCAAAACAAAATTACCCAGCAGACTGGACATAAGCAGCACACTTCGGGTGTCATTGTCACACAATGTTTTTAGCAAGAAAATAGAATAACTTTCAAAATAATTTGTTCTTGATATAATCCCTGTGATATGCCCTTAGTATGTTTCTTTCTGTACCATTCATTATCAGCGAACAATGAAACTAAATATATAATGTGTTGGGTTGTAAAAATAAAAACAAAATATCTGTGAAAAAAAAGAAACGTAAGAAACTTAAAACACTGATCATTTCATTTCAGAATGATTAAAAATAAATGTCATTTCAAAAGCAATGCTGTGAAATGTCACCAAATTATTAACTCATCAACCTATTTTTTTCCCAACTTTAACTCTGAAAACCTGTACAGTACAGAATTTGCTCTGCCAGCAGTGATAAATAATCTATAACTTCTACAGAAAACTGGTTCATTTTCAGTACAAGCTTTTCCAGACTTTATCAAAGCTTTCAACAAGATTGATGACTGCATTCTCTTAGACCATCTAAGAAGCTATGTGGGTCCCACTACACATTATTGGTTTAGATAGCATGACTCTGATAGTTCTTTCTTGGAATTACACAGCAATCGATCAGATCAAGCAAGATGAAATAGTTGGTTACCAGGATTTATGTGATCCAATTATATTTCTTCTAAAGTTCATCAGTCGTTACAAAACGCTATTTCTTTTGTGAAATTATACAATTTGATCACTTTTTGTTCCGCTTGTTTATTCATCTGTTTTCAAAATGTGTCTACCATAATGGTTCTCAACCTCAAGTTAAGCCTACCTTTAGAGGAAGAAATTTGTCTTGGGCCCACAGTTTTTTCAAGACTGAAAAAAGGGAGTCAAGTTACAATTGAGTTGAATAAAAAAAAATACATGAACCTTTCAAATGTCCTGCATATTTTTTTATTCCTCTTTTTTGTTGCTTTTTCAATAATGAGGTAAAGTAGTTGTTCTGTCATTTCTTTTTTATATAAACAAACTTTCAAGTATTAACTGTAGGTTGATAAGACTATAGAAATATAATGGTTTGCCCTCTTGTACACCTTTGCTCTGGGGATCCCTTCGGGCATCTGGGATTTTGGTTCCCCTGGCATCTGCCTTGGTGCTCTGGGGAGCAGGTCTTTGGCTCCTCACAACCACTATTGAGCCTTTTTTTATAGACATCCATGTATTGATTTCTTCTAAACATTTACTTAGTACCTGAACTGGTTCATAGTCACCTGGTGACATGGTTGTTGGAAAAATGTGAATGTAATAATTTTATTTCTATCAAGTTATAGGTATTCGATTTGTTTTAAGAGTTTGCTTTCAGGAAGGTTTTGTTGTATTTACCCTTAAGCAGGAATAACAAATGGTTCTCTCAGATAAGGAATGTCTCCCTTATCCATCTGTGCATGAAGCTGGTGAGAAATCACCATCTGCAATTCCAATTGTTTCCTTCTTTGCTTTTAACCTCCTGACCGTTTTTAACCCCCATGCTGTAAATCCCTGAAATCTCCTGACCCAACCCTCCTGACCCCCTCTTTGATGTGTGATAATAAAGGCAGAAGGACAGAGATGACCCGGCACAGACGTTCCTAAACTTTAAGGGAGTGTAGTTCTCCGTTTGGGTATCCTCTGTCCTTTTCTATAGAAATGCTTAAAACTTGTGTTGTGTGGTTTTCATTCTAGAATAAAAGGGGTTATCTTTAATAACCCTATCAGCCTGGTGCCGTGATGCGGATCCCAAAATATCGGCTCGCTGACGAGAGGAGCGGACACGCTGAAACCCACCGGTGGTCTGAGTCAAGGACCTGTCTAAAGTCCCGGGAGGTAATTTCCTCGCTGGGCCAGCGTCATAGGTTAACTCCTTTCGCCAACGAGGGATTGACGGGATCCGACCGGGAGAAAAGCACACCACAGCAAGTAAGTTTTAAAGCGATCGGTTAAAGTCCGTCGTTCAGGGTTTCGGGTGATTAAAAGTTCCCCGAACAGTTGTGCAAGCGGTTTTAGTCCCTTGTAACGGGTGATTAAAAAAAATCCCCGAAAAAGTTAAATCGAGAGGTTTGAGTCCCTCGAAGCAATACGACCGGTTTTCAGTCCGTCGTAGAATTAAAGGTAGCTAAAAAAACTCAGGTTAAAGTCCTGAATGGTACCTTAAAAGAAAAAAAACAGGATTAAGGTCCTGGAAGGTAGATAAACACAACGCAAAAGTAATTAGGATTGGTTCAGCACAAAGTAGAAAGGGAAATCCCAGAGGGGATGAAAAGTTTGTGTATCCAAGTAAATTTAAAATGTTATTGCAATAAATATTATCATATATATTTCTTAATATTAAAAGATACTTGGAGAAGTGGAAGGAAAAGTATAAAATAGATGGTGTGTTGAAGGTGAATCAATGAAAAAAACGTTGTGTGCCGGCTAAAAATAAGCGCTAAGAAAAAAAAGGGGGGGAAATAAAAAATGTGAGTGTATGCCTATGTGTATGTGTGTATGTATGCATATAAATATATTTATAGCTATGTAAGGGCTTGACGTTGCACGCTGTAATTTAATTCAAGCACAAAATAGGCAGGATGAGAGACAGCCCCGTGCAGCAGGAGGGGTTGGGTTGGGTTGGCTGATGGAACGGCAGCGACTGCAGCGCCGCCGCGTCCGGCTGACAACCTTCCCCCAACACCTGTTGATCTCCCACAAAATTAGGCTCTAAATAAAATAGAACTCGCCAGAACAATACTAAAGTAACGCAAACTATGGTAGCAACTGAAGAAGGCAGACCACAACCGTATAATCTCTTAATCCCCCCAGGGATATTTCAGATCTGTATGCAGACCTGGATGGACTGAGTAAATCAGATCATTCGTTATCTACAGACCGTCCAAAGGATTGTATCCTATGGTGCAGGTCGCAGATCCTAATATAGGAGCTCAGCAGCCTTAAACAATCCCAGTTTTCCGTCCCTGGTCGTTAAAGGAAGCTAGAAAGACTGTAGAATGTGTAATTTCTCCGCAGGAAGATCCAGAATTATGGATCCAAGACATGGAGGGAATTTATAACTCATATGATTTAAATGGACATGAGTTCGGACAAACCTTACAGTCGTCAGTGGGAAAACATTGGGAAAAAATAAGGGCGAATTATACAGGCAGAACCCCACAAGGCGGAATATTTGAACATGAAGCGTGAATGGGGAAAAGCAGCAGACGCCGCGGGAGCAGTTTTCGCAGGAGGGCGGATAATTGGAAATTTGGGATCCATAAAACAATAAAAATACCTATATTTGTTAATGGAATGTTTCCAGCCACATATATCTGTGTGGATAAAAACAAAAACAAACATTTAGTTACACTGATAACGTCTAACGTAACCACAGTTATGGAATAGGCCTATGTGCGTCACGCCGAGAAACACGCTAAAAAGGGAGGTGGTGCGTCTGGAGGGGGGGACACATTTTCTGGGCAGATCCTTCATGTGACCCAGATGAAATATTTGCTTTCCAAGCCACTGGACCGCCTCAACAGTGTCGAGGTTTCCGAGGAGACAGGGGCGGTCCTAGCGACCAAGGGGGCTTTCAGCCCAAATCAGTAAAAACAGATGGGGGGTGCTGGAATTGCGGGTCACCCGACCATTGGTCCAGGGAATGTCCTAATCAGATACAAGCACCTCATCTGCGTGGACAAGGAAGAGGCCGCAGGGGCGGTTCTTCATATAAAATGTGACTAGGGGCCTAGAGCAAATGGGGATCCAGAGCCTTTAAAACAGTAGATGTGTATGGAGCATGGGAGCTATTAAATGCATTAAAAGAAAAACCATACATAGTGCTTACAATTAATGGACAGCCAGTTACTCTTTTATGCAATTCATGAGCCTATCAAACATGTATAAAAGATAATTTAGGACTAAGAACTTCTAAAATGTCAATTTTTGTAAAATCAGTAAATGGTCAAACATCCCAAGAATGGATGTTAAAAGTAATAGAAATAAAAGACCCTCAAACAGGAAAAAAGGTAGTATGCTCCTGTCCTGTAGTAATGTCACCAACTTGCCCCATTAATCTGTTAGGACAGTATTTAATGGAAAAATTAGGGTTTTCCCAACCCAGGATGGAATGAAAGCTGTCCGTGTGGAACATGTAATGTCGTTGCAATAAAATCCTCCTATGTTTTATGCACTATGCTTACCGTCTCTGCTCCAAATAAAAGAGAAAAGTAAATTTATGCAAAATGCTAGAAGCACATTATCAAATCTAGAGGATGAAACTCGGTTAGCTGAAACCACTATGAATGTGTGCTTAACCCCAGATGAAAACTTTGAAAAACAGTTTCTGAAACAGGAAACTACAATTGTCGCTACACAAAATATGTATACAGATGGGAGTTACTTTGCAGCAGTTACTGTTATGCTTCCTACACAGATGCAAAAATTTGTATGGCTTACCATGGGAAATTTTTTTTGTCATTGTTTAAGACCAATGAAGCAGAGTGGAGAGATACAGGCCCGCGTTTAAAAGCTGCAGAAAGAGCGTTTGATTTTCAGCCGTGTCCACACAAAACAGGCTGGCTTTATAGCCCTAGTACAGAACTATGGAAGCAGCCTTACAAAGTTCTGTTCAATGCAGAACCCCGTGTCCAAGATTTGGCATGAGACAAAATAATCCAACATTCTTTGCTATCAAAATCCGATGAAAATTATTTAAAAGGTATTCCAAATGCTTTGAGTCTACAGGACCAACTGATGTAGGATTATTGACAACTGTAGAACCAGTTAAAATAATTCCTAAATTAAAGTTCAGGTCGCGGATAAAACAGTACGGGCTACAATATGAAGAACAGGAGGGTATAATGACATTTATAAACATTTAATTGGATGCAGGAATAATTAGACCATGTCTAGATTCCCAGTTTTGGTTTGATTTGACTTACAAGAAAGAGAAAAAATATACGTAGACACGCCTGCCACAGGGATTTGTAGACAGTTCTACAATTTTCATCCAGGCTATTTTAACATGCTTAAAGAGCTTTAATCCAAAGCAAAGTATTAATGCACATAGATGGCTTTCTAATAGGGTGTTTTCACTGACGTCACTGGCCAACTTCCGGTCCGCCATATTGGGTGGCACACTTCCTTATCTCTAGTTGTCTTACACGTATTATCGTATCGCGAATGGATAAGTACGCCAGCACGCTAGAGCGACCAGATAAGGACGTATATCTGAGGAAATGTTCCGTGATCGACCATATGGACCCCTATGCCCTCCACGGTGCCTTGTTTAGCCGTAATCCAGATGCATTACCTGGTGTTCGGTGAAAACCCTCTGCACACTCTTGAGGAAATGAGAGCTTACAAGGGTCTAGAGGCTCACAACCAGTTCACATCTGGTTATGTACATCAAGGAAATCGCCATCATACGTGGACGGGTGAGTTTTAATAAGATGGTAAAAATGTAAACAATCCGACGCAAATGTGTCGCATGCTTCTGCGGTGGCTGGCGGCCGGCGGCCGCCCGCCGCAGGGCGGACGGGCTCTGGGCCGATCGACGCCGCTCGCGGCTTTAATTATTTAAGCAGAACAATGACCAGTGCAAAATTAAGTTGTATTTACCGTATTGGCGCCGGTAGGAGCTGCAGATCATAAAGCCAGCAAACAGTGGGAACACAGCAACTCGTTCAAAGGTAAGCTGCGTACAGACGGGTTAGCACATGCTAACCGTTAGCGCTAACAACCACTCGCGCATGTAATGTACTTTTAACTAGCTGCTATGTGTTTCAAACGTTTAGAACACACTCTCATTGACATCGGGATACTGTGGAAAGTTATGTTCGGTCGACTTACAGCCGCGATCCAAGCGAGCCGACGACTCTTTGTTATCTCTGTAACTCGTTCAAAGGTAAGCTGCGTACAGACGGGTTAGCACATGCTAACCGTTAGCGCTAACAACCACTCGCGCATGTAATGTACTTTTAACTAGCTGCTATGTGTTTCAAACGTTTAGAACACACTCTCATTGACATCGGGATACTGTGGAAAGTTATGTTCGGTCGACTTACAGCCGCGATCCAAGCGAGCCGACGACTCTTTGTTATCTCTGTAACTCGTTCAAAGGTAAGCTGCGTACAGACGGGTTAGCACATGCTAACCGTTAGCGCTAACAACCACTCGCGCATGTAATGTACTTTTAACTAGCTGCTATGTGTTTCAAACGTTTAGAACACACTCTCATTGACATCGGGATACTGTGGAAAGTTATGTTCGGTCGACTTACAACCGCGATCCAAGCGAGCCGACGACTCTTTGTTATCACTAACAGTTGTTCTCCTTGGTTGCGCCTCCAGGCAGGAAAGCGGTGGGAAATTAATCTGTTTCTATGTTTTTCCCATGGCGATCATGTGTTGCGCTGTTACAGCCCACAATACAGCAACGGTTTACCATGGTTGAAATCAAGTTAAGGTGAAATTAATCAAATTAAAACACGGCTGAGAGAGGGAGTACAGTATGCGGTAGTAATAGGCAGTAGAGGCGGCGGAGGCAGTCGACATGACAGCCGCGGAAAGTAATAAGTCATAACGCCCAAGCCCTATTATTAATATATTCTTCTTATATGTTTTAAATACTTAACAGTTAATTACCTGTGACAAAGTGAGCACCGCAGACTCTGGCGTATTCCAGCTTAACACCGTCCAAATCGGACCTGGATATCCGTGTCAGCCATAGGTGACGGCGTTGTTCAGACAGCTGTTTTTTTTTTCACACTGATTCACTATTACGGCTGGTAGGCGATAGAAAGAGCGTTGATCTCCACCTCCACGGGCCGTGCAACCAACCATTAAACACGTTTTCCCCATTGTTCACTTCCAATACTGCCTAAGGCGTCATACAATGCAGGTCAACGGTGCGAAACGACTGCCACCCAATATGGCGGACGCGCTGAGTAGTCACGTGAGCGTGACGTCAGCTGAAAACACCCTATTGTATTTAAAACAGCTGCTACATAATTTTGGCTAAAATGGAAAACAAAGTTAGCAAAGATAAAATACAGTTGGTGCAGAAATGAGTCTGTTACAGGCCATGTTATCTCAGAAGAAAGTAAAAAGATTCAGGAAGTGAAGAATTGCTATTGTAAGTGAGCCTAAAAAACAAATTATGTTTTTTTTTAGGATTGTGTAATTACTGAAGAGCTTGAATTCGACATTATGTAGAGAAAACTTAGCTTCTCTTAAATCTTATTCATGACACACTGATGGCCATGTCAAAGACAATCCAGTGGACCTTAAAAGCAGAGCAGCAATTCACAGAGCGAAAAGTAAAGCTTATCTCATCAACTGTCTTAACTCTAGTTTTACGACTTCTTTGTTGTTTACAGCCCCGTGGTGATAATCTCAAACCTTTAGCAGCAGCGGTACCCCCATGTCTGCAAGCAGTTTGTGCAACTACCATGGCTGTAGGAAGTTCAGCTGAAGTGGTCTGGTTTCATTCAACCACTAGACCCTCATGTAGTAGATGTATTACAATTTGGTCTTTCTGATATTTACCTAGAGCAAAAAACAGAGCAAATCATTATTCTAGAAGTGTTGTTAATTAGACAAACAGCGCCAACTGTAGAAAAACACATATGGGTAAAAAATTTAGCAACAATGAATCAGAAGGATTCTATTGTTTGTAACAAACCAGTTCTCCCTAAAAGCTTATTCCAAGCAGCAGCATTTGAGCCATGGGCAATTGCCATGTCTCAAAAAGTGAGGGATAACTATAATACAGCAACATATGGATTTAATTAATAGGATTTAATTCATACAAAAAATATTTTTTTGTAAAGCCTGTTAGATTTGTGTTAAAAATTACCCTCAGGTTAATTTTATATCAGAACACTGAAGGTTTCCAGAACAAAAGGAACCTTTTGAAGTGATGCATATGGATTTTATTGAACTGACACAAAGTGGCCCTTACAAATACTGTTTGGTAATGATTGATGCATTTTCAAAGCTAGATGCAAAGGTTTGGCATCCAACAGAAAATTTACAGTGAAAATGATCCACATTTTCTGAATCAGGTGATTCAGCAAATGGCAAGCAGGTTACAGATAACCTTAAAGAAACACACCGTGCCACAAAGTGCAGAACTTGTGAAAAGGACAAATGGGACATTTAAATCCAGGCTTAAAAAGTGCATGAACGAAACAAAGAGGCCATGGCCAGAATGTCTGGACCTAGTAAAACTGTACATGAGAATAACTCCAACGAGCAGTGGTTTGACTCCGTTTGAAATAATATATGGCAGACCATATAAATTACCGCTGTTCACAAAACAGACGCCACCTAAGGAAGAAGGAAAAACTCTAGCAAACTACATGAGAGAAATGTTGTAGTCTAAAGAACTGTCCAATGCAAATTTACTGCCAGGAGAACGTTTGTCTCCACAGGATCCACAAGCAGTGAGACCAGGAGACTGGGTGTTCATCAAAATCATCAGAAGGAAGGACTGGGCGAGCCAAAGGTGGGAAGGACCATACCAAGAGCTCCTGACCATGCCAACAGCTGTGAAGATTGCTGAAAGATCTTCCTGGATTCACCTCAGCCACTGTAAGTTACAGAGAGTGTCAAGTACCTAAAGGTTGGAACAGTGGGGAAGTCCGACTTCAAAGGGGTTTGGTTTTTTAGGGCCACTCGTCTCAACGTCGGTGAAGAAACCAACTGATCCCTGTTCTTTAGCGTCCTGGGTAAAATTAACATCTCTGCTAACCTAGCAAAAATGGCTGCCATGAAGATTTGGCTGGGAAATCTCCCAGACCATCACCCAGAGAACTTGTGGCAGATGTATGTGACGATGTTGGCTGAAGAGAAGAACATGAGTAACTGCTACATATGCTCAGTGATGCCCAAATCCACCAGACAACCCACCCTGTATGCTAAGAGCATGCCGGCAGGAGATGGAACGTGTTTCCTGAGGACAGCCCTTGCACCTGTGTTTGTTTCTGACCACACTATCATCATCTCAGCTCAAGCTGTGAAGGAAAATCATCCTTCTAATAGGAGGAGAAGAGAACTCAGCTCCAGCTCAGTGTTCCCCATGATCCCATATGGGGTTCCAACGTTCCCTCATAACATAAGCACTGGAGCACAGCGAATAAAATAGTACTTTCACTTTCCCGTGGTTTGGAGTTGGTAAATCTATGATGATTGAGACACTGGACTATAGAATGAAGACTCTAGTGAACATGACGATGGACATCAACAAAGGACAAAACAAACAAAGGACAAAACAAACAATTAAGTGAAATGCGTTTAATGGTACTACAAAACAGAATGGTTTTGGACATGTAAACTGCTAGCCAAGGTGGCGTATGTGTAATGATTGGAATTTCCTGCTGTACGTACATTTCTGATGCAAATGAAACTCATATTACTGAAGCTATGTCTGCTTTAAAGAATCTGCAACAAGCAATGTCCCAGGATGCTGTTCCTCTAAGTGTGGACTTCCTCTCATGGTTCTTTTCAGGATCGTGGTGGCACCTTTTACTGAAAATAATGACACCCATTATTATTGTTCTTATTATTCTTTGTGTTTTTACTACTTGTGTAATCCCATGCCTAAAGTCTATGATTGTTAAAACTATTAGAAATGTAATGTTTCAATATCAAATGCTTTCACAAATCCCTCTTGAAGAAATACAACCTGTAGTTTACCTTTCCCTTGTTTAATTCAATTCAATTCAATTCAATTCAATTTTATTTATATAGCGCCAAATCATGAAACATGTCATCTCAAGGCACTTTACAAAGTCAAGTTCAATCATATTATACAGATTGGGTCAGATTATACAGATTGGTCAAAAATGTCCTATATAAGGAAACCAGTTGATTGCATCAAAGTCCCGACAAGCAGCATTCACTCCTGGGTAACCGTAGAGCCACAGGAAGAGTCATCTGCATTGTACATGGCTTTGCTGCAATCCCTCATACTGAGCAAGCATGAAGCGACAGTGGGAAGAAAAACCACCCATTAACGGGAAGGAAAAACCTCCGGCAGAACCGGGCTCAGTATGAACGGTCATCTGCCTCGACCGACTGGGGTTACAGAAGACAGAACAGAGACACAACAAGAGAAACAAAAAAGCACAGAAGCACACATTGATCTAGTAATCTGTTCTACATTAGATGGTAGTAGCGGGTGAGCCGTCTTCTCTGGATGATGTCACAGTTAACAGAACGCCAGACCAGGTGTACCTACTATGAAGAGAAAAGAGAGAGAACAGAAAGTTAAAGCAGAAATGACAACACATAATGCATAATTGAAGAACAGTAGAACTCAATATAGTGAGAAAATTAGATCCTGATATACTCCAGTAACCTAAGCCTATAGCAGTAAAACTATAAAGGTAGCTGAGAGTAACATGAGTCACTAGTTATAATTTTTGTCAAAAAGAAAAGTTTTAAGCCTAGTCTTAAAAGTAGACAGGGTGTCTGCCTTACGGACCAAAACTGGGAGTTGGTTCCACAGGAGAGGAGCCTGATAGCTAAAGGATCTGCCTCCCATTCTACTTTTAGAGACTCTAGGAACCACCAGCAGACCTGCGGTCTGAGAGCGAAGTGCTCTGTTAGGAACATACGGGGTAATCAGAGCTCTGATATATGATGGAGTTTGATTATTAAGGGCTTTATACGTTAGAAGAAGAATTTTAAATTCTATTCTTGATTTAACAGGAAGCCAATGAAGGGAAGCTAAAATTGAAGAAATATGATCCCTCTTGTTGATTTTCATCAGAACTCTTGCTGCAGCATTTTGGATCAGCTGAAGGCTTTGAACTGCATTTTGTGGACTTCCTGATAGTAAAGAATTACAATAGTCCAGCCTTGAAGTAACAAATGCATGGACCAGTTTTTCAGCATCACTCCTGGACAGAATGTTTCTAATTTTGGCGATATTCCGGAGGTGAAAAAAGGAAACTCTGGAAACCTGTTTAATATGGGATTTAAATGACATGTCTTGGTCAAAAATAACACCAAGATTTTTTACTTTATTACCAGAGGCCAGGTTAATGCCACCCAGATTAAGTGATTGGTTAAGAAGTTTATTTTTTGAGGACTCTGGCCCAAAGATTAAAACTTCGGTCTTGTCAGAATTTAGATGCAGGAAATTTAAAGTCAAGACTGTCATTTTAATGCTTAACAAAATGACAGTCTCATTGAAAATGCAGAATGCAAGAAAAGAATACTTGAAGTAGGTTAAGTTATATATGTAATCATTTTATTTCTATCAAGTTACAGGTATTTGATTTGTTTTAAGAGTTTGCTTTCAGGAAGGTTTTGTTGTATTTACCCTTAAGCAGGAATAACAAATGGTTCTCTCAGATAAGGAATGTCTCCCTTATCCAGCTGTGCATGAAGCTGGTGAGAAATCACCATCTGCAATTCCAATTGTTTCCTTCCTTGCTTTTAACCTCCTGACCGTTTTTAACCCCCATGCTGTAAATTCCTGAAACCTTCTGACCCAACCCTCCTGACCCCCTCTTTGATGTGTGATAATAAAGGCAGAAGGACAGAGATGACCCGGCACAGACGTTCCTAAACTTTAAGGGAGTGTAGTTCTCCGTTTGGGTATCCTCTGTCCTTTTCTATAGAAATGCTTAAAACTTGTGTTGTGTGGTTTTCATTCTAGAATAAAAGGGGTTATCTTTAATAACCCTATCAATGGTGATGTAAAGCTGTGTGTCGTCTGGGGGAAAACACCTAACAGAAGGGACGTGTTTGTTATCTGAGTCAAATCAGATGCTATGACAGGTAAAACTTTCTTAAGGAAAACTGTGGGTAGAACATCAAGGCAGCAGGAGGAGGAACTTAGCTGCTGAATGATCTCCTCTAAGCTTTTGGAGTTTATTTGGCTGAATTGGGACATTTTGTCAGGATAAATCCCAGTTGGATACAGCTTTGGTTCTAGAGTTGGTATGGATGTACAAACTGATCCTCTAATTTTTAGAATTTTTTCAGTTAAGAAGTTAGCAAATTTATTGCAGGCCCTGGTGGAGTGGAGTTCGGAAGCCACTGACACAGGAGCGTTTGTTAATCTGTCGACTGTGGAAAACAAGACACAAGCATTATTAATGTTTTTCTTGATGATCTCCGAGAAGAAAGATTCTCTTGCATTTTTCAGTTGTAAGTTATATCTGTAAAGTCTCTCTTTATAGATGTCATAGTGAACCTGCAGTCTGTTCTTTCTCCACCTGTGTTCAGCTTTCCGACACTCCGTTTTTTTTACATCTAACTGCTGGAGCATTTCTCCACAGAGATTTATTCTTCCCGGAAAAAAACTTCACTTTAACTGGAGCAATGCAGTCAATGATGCCTGAGACTTTAGAATCAAAGTTATCTACTAGTTCATCAGCTGAGTTGCAGCCCAAGGTTGAAGTAGCAGAGTAAACTTGAATAAAAGTTTCTGTGGCATTGTCCTTAAAGGTGCATTTTCTTGTGATGTCCCTTTGGCTAAATGAGTCACTGGAAATTCTACATTCAAAGGTAACAAAAAAGTGATCAGATAGGGCAACATCAGTTACATTGACGTTAGAAATGTTTAGACCTTTAGTGATGATCAGTGATAGGGTTATTAAAGATAACCCCTTTTATCCTAGAATGAAAACCACACAACACAAGTTTTAGGCTGTTCTATAGAAGACGACAGAGGATACCCAAACGGAGAACTACACTGCCTGAAAGTTTAGGATCGTCTGCGTCGGCTCATTTCTGTCCTTCTGCCTTTATTATCACACATCAAAGAGGGGGTCAGGAGGGTTGGGTCAGAGGGATTCAGGAATTTATAACATGGGGGTTATAAAACAAACAAGGGAGCAAGCTTTGCTGCGGCCTTATCTGGGAGAACCATTTGTTCTCCCTGTCTAAGGTTCAATTCAATTCAATTCAATTTTATTTATATAGCGCCAAATCATGAAACATGAACAAGGCACTTTACAAAATCAAGTTCAATCATATTATACAGATTGGGTCAGATTATACAGATTGGTCAAAAATGTCCTATATAAGGAAACCAGTTGATTGCATCAAAGTCCCGACAAGCAGCATTCACTCCTGGGGAAGCGTAGAGCCACAGGGAGAGTCGTCTGCATTGTACATGGCTTTGCTGCAATCCCTCATACTGAGCAAGCATGAAGCGACAGTGGGAAGAAAAACTCCCCATTAACGGGAAGGAAAACCTCCGGCAGAACCGGGCTCAGTATGAACGGTCATCTGCCTCGACCGACTGGGGTTACGGAAGACAGAGCAGAGACACAACAAGAGAGACAAAAAAGCACAGAAGGACACATTGATCTAGCAATCTGTTCTACATTAGATGGTAGTAGCGGGTGAGCCGTCTTAGGTTAAATACAACAGAACCTTCCTGAAAGCAAACTCTTAAAACAAACCAAATACCTGTAACTTGATAGAAATAAAATGATTACATTCACATTTTTCTAACATTTCCCCCCTTTTAATCATTTTATTGAAAGCTTAACTTAACCTACTTCAAGTATTATTTTCTTGCATTCTGCATTTTCAATGAGACTGTCATTTTGTTAAGCATTTAACAAGGGAAAAGTTAAACTACGGGGTGTACTTCTTCAAGAGGGATTTGTGAAAGCATTTGATATTGAAATACTACATTTCCCATAGTCTTAGCAATCATAGACTTTAGGCATGGGATTACACATGCAGTAAAAACACAAAAAATATTAAGAACAATAATAATGGGTGTCATTATTTTCAGCAAGAGATGCCACCATGATCCTGAAAAGAACCAGGAGAGAAAGTTCATACTTAGAGGAACAGCATCCTGGGACATTGCTTGTTGCAGATTCTTCAAAGCAGACATAGCTTCAGTAATATGAGTTTCATTTGCATCAGATATGTACGTACAGCAGGAAATTCCAATCATTACACATACGCCACCTTGGCTAGCAGTTAACATGTTCAAAACCATTCTGTTTTACAGTACCATTAAACGCATTTCACTTAATTGTTTGTTTTGTCCTTTATTAATGTCCATCGTCATGTTCACCAGGGTCTTCATTCTGTAGTCGAGTGTCTCAAACATCAGCATAGATTTACCAACTCCAAACCACGGAAAAGTGAAAGTCCTATTTTATTCCCTGTACTCCAGTGTTTATGTTCAGAGTGAACGTTTGAACCCCATATGGGATCATGGGGCTGGAAAACTGAGCTGGAGCTGAGTTCTCTTCTCCTCCTATTAGAAGGATGATTTTCCTTCACAGCTTGAGCTGAGATGATGACAGTGTGGTCAGAAACAAACACAGGTGCACATGCACCTGACCAGCTGAGGGGCAGTGATGGGTAAATGTTGTTTCCACCACACAGGAGCCATCCAGCCTCTGTAGGAAAGTTGAGTTGTGCTTTCCAAGTAGAACAGCTGGTGTACTTTCCATTAGGGACGATGCCGCAGACAAAGTCAGAGTAAAGGTCAGTGATGGTACTCTGGCATCCTGCTGCATGTCCTACCTTCACCGTATCGTTCCCTCTAGGTAAGTGATTACACACTGGATGTTTCATTCCTTTAGACATAACAGCCTTCATCTTGGTGGGATAGCCTGTAACTTTGCTGTAAGAAAACAGTGACGACTTTACTTCTTTGCACACTTGTTCCATCATAATCTCCCCAGTCGTGGTGTTCATCAATTGAGCAGGCATATACTGGAATGCATATGATGCAAAACGAATAGCCAGTGAGGTGTTCATGGGAGTTATGTACAAGGTAGGCTGCTTGGTAGATTTAGGCATGACAGAACACACGTAGCAATCAGTCTTGTTATGCTGCTGGACTACAGTTCTTACATACGTTTCCCCTAGGTTGTCAACATGGTGGTTTGGGATATTACCCAGCCAAATCTTCATGGCAGCGGAGTGAATGAACCTCTTTCCTCTCTCACTCTGCGGATCAGGACTGAAACAGATAATGCACACACAGCCACAACGCAAAAGAAGTCCCATCTACATGGGAACCCCATTTTTGCTAGGTTATCAGAGATGTTAATTTTACCCAGGACTCTAAAGAACAGGGATCAGTTGGTTTCTTCACCGACGTTGAGACGAGTGGCCCTAAAAAACCAAACCCCTTTGTAAATCGCACTTCCCCACTGTTCCAACCATAGGCGTTTAACACTCTCTGTAACTTACAGTGGCTGAGGTGAATCCAGGAAGGTCTTTCAGCGATCTTCACAGCTGTTGGCGTGGTCAGGAGCTCTTGGGATGGTCCTTCCCACCTTTGGCTCGCCCAGTTAACACCAAGTCTCCTGGTCTCAATGCTTTGTGGATCCTGTGGAGACAACGGTTCTCCTGGCAGTAAATTTGCATTGGATACTTTTTTAAACTGCATCATTTCTCTCATATAGTCTGCTAGAGTTTTTTCTTCCTCCTTAGGTGGTGTCTGTATTGTGAACAGCGGTAATTTATATGGTCTGCCATATATTATTTCAAACGGAGTCAAACCACTGCTCGTTGGAGTTATTCTCATGTACAGTTTTACTAGGTCCAGACATTCTGGCCATGGCCTCTTTGTTTCTTTCATGCACTTTTTAAGTCTGGATTTAAATGTACCATTTGTCCTTTTCACAAGTTCTGCACTTTGTGGCACAGTGTGTTTCTTTAAGGTTATCTGTAACCTGCTTGCCATTTGCTGAATCACCTGATTCAGAAAATGTGGACCATTTTTACTGTAAATTTTCTGTGGGATGCCAAACCTTTGCATATAGCTTTAGCTACTGTCAGTGCATCTGTGTGTTTTGCTGGAACTATTTCAACCCATTTTGAAAATGCATCAATCATTACCAAACAGTATTTGTAAGGGCCACTTTGTCAGTTCAATAAAATCCATATGCATCACTTCAAAAGGTTCCTTTAGTTCTGGAAACCTTCGCTGGTCTGATATAAAATTAACCTGAGGGTAATTTTTAACACACATCTTACATGCTTTACAAAAAAAAAAAAATGTTGTATGAATTAAATCCTATGATTTAAATCCATATGTTGCTGTATTATAGTTATCCCTCCCTTTTTGAGACATGGCAATTTCCCATGGCTCAAATAAGCTGCTGCTTGGAATAAGCTTTTAGGGAGAACTGCTTTGTCTAACTAAACTATAGAATCCTTCTGATTCATTGTTGCTCCATTTTTTACCCACATTTGTTTTTCTACAGTTGTTGCTGTTTGTCTAATTAACAACACTTCTAGAACAATGTTTTGCTCTGTTTTTGCTCTAGGTAAATATCAGAAAGACCAAATTGTAATACATCTACTACATGGGGGTCTAGTGGTTGAATGAAACCAGACCACTTCAGCTGAACTTCCTACAGCCATGGTAGTTGCACAAACTGCTTGCAGACATGGGGGTAGCGCTGCTGCTACAGGTTTGAGCTTATCACCACGGGGCTGTAAACAACACAAAAGTTGTAAAACTAGAGCTAAGACAGTTGCTGAGATAAGCTTTACTTTTCGCTCTGTGAATTGCTGCTCTGCTTTTAAGGTCCACTGGATTGTCTCCGACATGGCCATCGGCATGTCATGAATAAGATTTAAGAGAAGCTAAGTTTTCTCTAAATAATGTCGAATCCAAGCTCATCAGTAATTACACAATCCAAAAATAGACATCACTTGTTTTTTAGGCTCACTTACTATAGCAATTCTTCACTTCCTGTATCTTTTTACCTTCTTCTGAGATAACATGGCCTGTAACAGACTCATTTCTGCACCCACTGTATTTTATCTTTGCTAACTTTGTTTCCCATTTTAGCCAAAATGATGTAGCAGCTGTTTTAAATGCAATTAGAAGGCCACCTATGTACATTAATACTTTACTTCCATGCTTTGGATTAAAGCTCTTTAAGCATGTTAAAATAGCCTGGATGAAAATTGTAGAACGGTCTCCAAATCCCTGTGGCAGGCATGTCTATGTATATTTTTTCTCTTCCTTGAAAGTAAAAACTGAGAATGGTCTAATTATTCCTGCATCCAATGAAATGTTTATAACTGCCATTATACCCTCCTGTTCTTCATATTTTAGCCCGTACTGTTTTATCTGCAGCCTGTACTTTAATTTAAGAACTATTTTAACTGGTTCTACAGTTGTCAATAATCCTACATAGGTTGGCCCTGTAGACCACAAAGTATTTGGAACTCCTTTTTAAATAATTTTCCTTGGACTCTGATAGCAAAGAATGCTGGGTTATTTTGTCTCATGCCAAATCTTGGACACGGGTTCTGCATCGAACCGAACTTTGTAAGGCTGTTTCCATAGTTCTGTACTAGGGCTATAAAGCCAGTCTGTTTTTTGTGGACAAAGCTGAAAATCAGACGGTCTTTCTGCAGCTTTTAAACGCGGGCCTGTGTCTCTCCACTGCTCTTTACTGGTCTTAAACAATGACAAAAAAAGGTTCCTATGGTAAGCCATACAATTTTTGCATCTCTGTAGAAAGCATAACAGTAATTGCTGCAAATTAACTCCATCTGTATACATATTTTGTGTAGCCACACTTGTAGTTTCCTGTTTCAGAAACTGTTTTGCAAACTTTTTATCTGGGGTTAAGCACACATTCATAGTGGTTTGTAGATCAGCTAACCAAGTTTCATCCTCTGGATTTGACAATGTGCTTCTAGCATTTTGCATAAGTTTGCTTTTTTCATTTATTTAGAGCAGAGACGATAAGCATAGTGCATAAAACACAGGGGGATTTTATTGCAATGACATTACATGTTCTACACGGACAGCTTTCATTCCATCCTGTGTTGGGAAAACTGCAATGCCTATTTTTTCCATTAAATCCCGTCCTAACAGATTAACAGGGCAAGTTGGTGACATTACTACAGGAGCATACAACCTTTCTTCCTGTTTGAGGGTCTTTTATTTCTAATGCTTTTAACATCCATTCTTGGGATGTTTGACCATTTGCTGATTTTACAAAAATGGACATTTTAGATGCCTTTACCCCTAAATTATCTTTTATACATGTTTTATAGGCTCATGAATTGCATAAAAGAGTAACTGACTGTCCATTAATTGTAAGCACTATGTATGTTTTTTCTTTTAATGCATTTAATAGCTCCCATGCTCCATACACATCTACTGTTTTTAATGGCTCTGGATCACCATGTACTCTCGCCCCTAGTCACATTTTATATGAAGAACCGCCCCTGCAGCCTCTTCCTTGTCCCCGCAGATGAGGTGCTTGTATCTTATTGGGACATTCATGACCCGCAAATTCAGCACCCCCCATCTGATTTTACCCCCCATCTGATTTTACTGATTTGGGCTGAAAGCCCCCTCGGTCGCTAGGACCGCCCCTGCCTCCTCGGAAACCTCCTTGACGCTGTCGAGGGGTCCAGTGGCTTGGAAAGAAAATATTTCGTCTGGGTCACATGAAGGATCTGCCCAGAAAATGTGTCCCCCCCCCCCCCCCCCCCCGCCAGACGCACCACCTCCCTTTTTAGCGTGTTTCTCGGCGTGACACACATAGGCCTATTCCATAACTGTGGTTACGTTAGACGTTATCAGTGTAACTAAATGTTTTTTTTTATCCACACAGATATATGTGGCTGGAAGCCTTCCATTAACAAATCTAAGTAGTTTTATTGTTTTATGGATCCCAAATTTCCAATTATCCGCCTTCCTGCGAAAACTGCTCCCGCGGCGTCTGCTGCTGTTCCCCATTTACTCTTGATGTTCATATATTCCGCCTTGTGGGGTTCTGCCTGTATAATTCGCCCTTACTTTACCCCAATGAGTTATAAATTCCCTCCATGTCTTGGATCCATAATTCTGGATCTTCCTGCGGAGAAATTACACATTCTACAGTCTTTCTAGCTTCCTTTAACGACCACAGACAGAAAACTAGGATTGTTTGAGGCTGCTGTGTTCCTACATTAGGATTTGCGACCTGCACCATAGGATACAATCCTTTGGCATCCAGGTCTGCAGACAGATCTGAAATATCCCTGGGGGGGGTTAAGAGATTATACGGTGGTGGTCTGTCTTCTTCAGTTGCTACCATAGTTTGCGTTACTTTACTATTGTTCTGGCGAGTTCTTTTGTATTTAGAGCCTAATTTTGTGGGAGATCAACAAGTTGGGGGAAGGTTGTCATCCGGATGCGGCGGCACTGCAGTCGCTGCCGTTCCATCAGCCAACTCAACCCCTCCTGCTGCACGGGGCTGTCTCTCATCCTGCCTATTTTGGGCTTGAATTAAATTACAGCGTGCAATGTCAAGCCCTTACATAGCTATAAATATATTTATATACATACATACACACATACACATAGACATACACACAAATTTTTTTATTTCCCCCCCTTTTTTTCTTAGCGCTTATTTTTAGCCGGCACACAACGATTTCCATTGATTCACCTTCAACACACCATCTGTTTTATACTTTTTCTTACATTTCTCCAAGTATTTTTTAATATTAAGAAATATTTATGATTTATTGCAATAACATTTTAAATTTACTTGGATACACAAACTTTTCATCCCCTCTGGCATTGCCCTTTCTACTTTGTCCTGAACCCATCCTAATTACTTTTGCGTTGTGTTTACCTACCTTCCAGGACCTTAATCCTGTTTTTTTTCTATTAAGGTACCGTTCAGGACTTTAACCTGAGTTTTTTAGCTACCTTTAATTCTACGACGGACTGAAAACCGGTCATATTGCTTCGAGGGACTCAAACCTCTCAATTTAACTGTTTGGGGATTTTTTTTTTTAATCACCCGTTACAGAGGACTAAAACCGCTTGCACACCTGTTCGGGGAACTTTTAATCACCCGAAACCCTGAACGACGGACTTTAACCGATTGCTTTAAAACTTACTTGCTGTGGTGTGCTTTTCTCCCGGTCGGATCCCGTCAATCCCTCGTTGGCGAAAGGAGTTACCCTATGAGGAAGCCAGGAAATTACGTCCCGGGACTTTAGACAGGTCCTTGACTCAGACCACCGGTGGGTTTCAGCGTGTCCGCTCCTCTCGTCAGCAAGCTGATATGTTGGGATCCGTGTCACGGCACCAGGCTGATAGGGTTATTAAAGATAACCCCTTTTATCCTAGAATGAAAACCACACAACACAAGTTTTAGACTGTTCTATAGAAGAGGACAGAGGATACCCAAACGGAGAACTACACTCCCTGAAAGTTTAGGATCATCTGCATCGGGTCATTTCTGTCCTTCTGCCTTTATTATCACACATCAAAGAGGGGGTCAGGAGGGTTGGGTCAGAAGGATTCAGAAATTTACAATATGGGGGTTATAAAACAAACAAGGGAGCAAGCTTTGCTGCGGCCTTATCTGGGAGAACCATTTGTTCTCCCTGTCTAAGGTTAAATACAACAGAACCTTCCTGAAAGCAAACTCTTAAAACAAACCAAATACCTGTAACTTGATAGAAATAAAATGATTACATTCACATTTTTCTAACAATCAGGTCTAAAATATGTCCCTGTTTGTGTGTTGGCTGTTTAACATGTTGAGTTAAACCAAAGTTTCTAAGTGTGTCACACAATTCTTTTGCACTTCTGTCTTCAGGGTTGTCAACGTGAAAGTTGAAGTCTCCAACAATAATTAAACAGTCATAGTCAATGCATATCACAGACAGCAGGTCACTAAAATCATTAAAAAAGTTTGATGTGGACTTAGGAGGCCTTTAAACATTTAGAAACTTATTTCGTATCGGGTTCTTTACCTGGAGAGCCAAATGTTCAAAAGAGTGAAATTTTCCCAAAAACACCTTTTTACACTTTAGTGAATCATTAAACAATGTTGCTACTCCTCCACCTTTCCTTTGCTGTCTGCTCTCACAAAGGAAATTGTAGTTTGGAGGTGTCGACTCCATCAGTATAGCTGCTTCATTAAATTAATGCAGCCATGCTTCTGTTAAAAACATTACATCAAGATTATTGTCAATAATGAAGTCATTAATTAACAGGGAATTTCCTGACAGAGATCTAATGTTTGGTAAACCCAGTTTATATGACTTGGTGGTTGATGATGTCTTTGTGGCAGGTTGCATCTGACAGTTTATGACTTTTAAGTACGATTGATTATTCCTGTTTGTTTTCCTTTTGCTTTTCTTATTTCTGCCACGTATCATAACAGATATTCCATATTCTCCGTCAAGAGGCCCAGGCTGATGCTGGAAGCGGTCTTGTTTGATAAACGTGCAGCCAGGGCCCGGTGTATATCACAAGGAAGTTATCTGAAGGTCCTCAGGACAGGCATGTTCTGTGATATGTAGAGGAGGAGGAGAATGTGGACCTCTGTGTCCTTTGAAAGATGCTGATTTAGTCACAGAACTGCGGTTTTCAGAATTAATATGTGGAGAGGATGTCAACTGTGGACCAATCTTAAGGACTTTGTTCATGTTATGAGAAAAATCAAGAGCTTATCATTTGTTTTGTCACTGGTTGACCTTTGTTTTGGAACAAAGCTGATGGTGCATGGTTCACAGAATAGAAGATGTTTGAAATCTGCCGTTTTGCACCTGACCTATTTAGAGAGAAACCATTTCTGTTGAACAGATGTCTCCTCTCCCAAAAGATGTTAAAGTTGTCTATGAAGGTTACAGTTGTTTGTTTGCATGTTTTTTCCAGCCATTTGTTTAGCATCAGAATTCTGGAAAGAATCTCGTCTCCACAATTAACGGGTGCATGAGGGCCACTGAGAAACACCTTGACATTCAGGCCATCAACTAGATTTAGCAGACAAATGTAATCCTCTTTCAATACTTATCCAGAGGACGTCGCCCAGGGCTTCAGCTTGTATTATGAGTTTTTCCAAGGTCGGGCGTTCTTTCAAGATCCTTGGAAGGATGTTTGATATATCAGACACCAGGCCAAAGTTATACATCAAAACCTCTGTGTTTTTCTTGTTACAGAAATGTTTAATCCCACTTACAGATCGATTGCATAATATCAGGGTCCTTGGCCCCGTGGCATGTCTTTTCTCTGGTAGCTTAGTGTTGACATACCTCTGAATGTTGATGTGATTCTCCTGGGTCACATCTTGGAGCGGAGCAAATCTGTTTCGTAACGGAATTCCAACATTTCCAGCAGGCTTACTCCTATCATTTGTTGTGGGAACAGTTCGCTGTTGTTTTACTTGTCCTGGGACAGTTCTCTGTAGTATCGGCCAGTTTCCTTTATCTAGGTGCAGGGTTCGTTGTCCTTTGGTCTTGCACCCAGAGTGGTCCAGGGATTCTCATTTTCCTCAGGGATCTGTTTGTTCAGTGAGTTGCTGGGCTGGTGGTTGCCGTTCGGAGTCGCATGCAGAGTTGTTTCATTTCCATACGTGCCAAGCGTGTCAAGGTCCACTGTGGTGAAGGTAGATATCTTTCGAAAATAAATAAAATAACTAAATCCAACTTTCTGTGGTTTTGGCAAAGAGATAAAAAGGAGATAAAAAGTAAAAGGCAGGAAAATGCAAGCAAGCAGGGAGCAGAGAAAAAAAAGCATCCGAGCAGGCAGAGAGGCGGGCAGACTCTCTCAGTGGTGGTACCCCCACCCTCCATCTTCAGGGTGTACCCCGCCTCTCGCCCAGTGAACGCTGGAGATAGGTACCAGCAAACCCTGCGAGCCCATGAGGGATTAAGCGGGTCAGAAAATGGATGGATGGATGGAAGTTAGGTCTGTACTGCCCCCTCTCCCAGGACATCTCAGGTCTTCACTAAGTTTGGATCCCACCCCCATCCGGTTCCCCTCTGCAAGCTGGCGCCTTGGCCCAGTAGTGCATTGGTGATCCTCTGTGTCTGGGGCTAGGTGCTCGGGAGGGGGCCAGCTCACTCCTGGTGGCTGCTTCGTGGGGCCTGGCTCCCCGTGGCTTGGTCAGGTCCCCTGCCGGGGGCGGGGCGGCCCTTGGTCTCAGGTCCCCCGGGGCCCATGGCTTGATCCACTCCGGTGTAGCTGGCTGTCGCGGGCTTCAGTATTGTGGCTGTTGGGGGGTTTCCTTGGGGCCGTCTCTCCTCTTCCCTTGGGTGGGGGAGGCAGATTTCCTGTGTTGGCCCCTCTTGGGCACCTTTACTCTGAAGGTATTTTTGGGCATCTAGAGTTTTGGTACCCCTGGCGTCTGCCTTGGTGCCCTTGGGGGTGTATCTTAGGCTCTTCACAAACACTATTGAGCATTTTTCTCATGGATAAACCTTACATACACAAGGGCACTTTCACAAACACATTGGTTCCAAGTACTTACAGATTCACTTCTATACAGAAAACCCCTATTATCTTCAGCTGCCAGTAATACATTCTGTATTAAATAATACTGTATATTCTTCAGTGATGGTATCAAGGCGTTACTTGATTGTATTTGTAATAATTTATCGGCTGGTTGTGCTGTTCTTTTTACATCTGTCTTTGCAGGTGAAGAAGCAGACTGAGGATGTTGTGTCGTTCTCTCCCTTTTCTCTCCTCTTGCTCTTTCACCTTTTTTCCTTTTTTTCTCTTCTACCTTCTTGTTTCAGTGTCAATTTAACATGAAATATTCCCTGCATAAATTATGATAAAGCTAGCACTCTGGCGAAAGTGGTAAGGCTCCGCTTGTGAAAGTAAAATCATTTGGGCTCTTTTTGGCATTAAAGGCATACTATGCAACATTTTCAGTTAATTAATGTGTTCCATGCCGTTTTGGATGATTAAATGAGTCATTTCAGGTCGAACTAAGGTTTTCTCGGCCGCCCTGGTGGTCTGTGGGGGAAATACCGCACTTGCAATTGCAGGAGCACTCGGCCCGCACTCACAGGCTCAGTAGTCTCGTGTGCATCGTGAGAGTCGGTCTTGCTATACGGCGAGAACTGCTATATACCCCCAGTGAAAGGCATGCTCGTTGCTAGATTTGTGCAGTTATTATGGCGGAACCAGCGAGAAAACAGCGAAAGCCTATGTTGGAGCAGGCAAGAAAGAGGAAAATGGCTCTGGACAGAGAGAAGAGTCCTACACGGGTGAACATCGGGCAAGATTTTTCAGAATGGCGAGAACTAAAAGAAAATGAAGGCTGCAAGGCTGACGCGGACCTCGCATTTCTGCTGATGCGATTGTAAGTAACATTGTAGGGTTTCCCTCACGCTACGGCCTGGCCAACATTCCAAAAAAATAAAAAAACTAACTCCAAAAAACTAACGCGCAAAGCTTGTCTCCCCCGCTCTGCCGGTTGCAAAGCTTGTCCCCCCCCCCTGCTCTGCCGGTAGCGGAAAGCTTGCTTCCCCCCCGCTCTGCCGGTAGCACAAAGCTAGTCTCCCCCGCTCTGCCGGTTGCGCAAAGCTTGTCTCCCCCCCGCTCCATTGCGCTAAGCTTGTCTCCCCCCCACTCCGCTCATCCGGTAAGCTAATTCCTAGGAGAAACACTGCATTGGAATGGTTTCTCTCTCTGTGTGTGCATGTTCATACTTTCACTGTGTTAGTAGACATGGTGATTCATTGCGTTCGCCTGTCTGCTAAGCTCAAAACAACCGCGCCTGGCTTGACGGAGAAACCAGTAAAACAGCTGAGCATATTTACGACAGTGCACTTTTACTTTCGCCCTCTGGGGGGAGCCTCGCTGGAAAATCAACCCCGGTTGCATAGTATACCTTTAAGACAACAATTCTTATTGCCAGACAGGACACAAAAAAGGTAAACTATGGATACTGGACTGCGATGATTTTTGATGGAACGCCAACTGCAAAACACAATACGGAAACTTAAAGATGAAAATGTAAGTAATGTAAGTCTTTATTCACTCTGTGTGTGTGTGTGTGTGTGTGTGTGTGTGTGTGTGTGTGTGCGTACATGCAGGTGTGCATGCATTTTTAAGATTATTATTGATTGGAAATTTGTTTACAACATTGTCACATCAGAACAGTCAGTGCAGGTGTGACCATGCATCAAATACATCATACTATAAATTTAAATAGATTTTTAGTAATCTTAATTTTGAAAAATATCTGCAATATTATCAGAAGTAAATTATCAAAAGTGTGTTTAATAACAAATGGTAAATAATGTGAATGCAAACACCCTATACCTTTTAACCTCTTTTAAATATCCATATTTATCCATATTGGCATTCTATACTATACATTCAGATGCATACTCAAAAATAATTCATGCATCTGTTGGTTCTAGTTCCTTAAACACTTTTGTTTCATGTCCTACCCTGTTGACATGAAACAATAGTGTTAAGGTCACTAAACATGTTTAAATAGCTCCAACAGATGCACGAATTATGTTTATTCATTGACTGGAGTATCTTTCATTTTTTCAGATTGATGAAACTATCATTCCATTAATGACAGACCTGTCAAAGTACATCCCCAAAGTTGGAGATAAAGTTTCCACTGTGGCCTTCTGCAGACAAGCTGTACTGTCACAAAAATCACTGTCCAGGAAAGAATCCATACTTTTAAGGCTAAAACAAAGACTGACTAGAACTGAGTGATTACTTCCAGAAAAGATCTTCTAAGTGGGCAGGAAATACAAATGCCAAATATAAAATGAGAGGAATTGAGGTTGGCTGGGTGGATTTTGATGAGGAAGAGGAAAGATACAAACAGGTGAAGTCTGTAAATGGAACCAGGCACCTCTCCATTGACAAAGACAAAACTGGAAGATATCAAAGTTATGGCTGAAAATCCCCCCAAAGGCCATTGCAAAAATAACAAGTCTTTCACACTATTCAACTCACATTGTAAGCTCACAGATACATGTCAAGGTGTCAAATACAGTAGATAAGCTGTATAGTGAAAGAAAAGTTAAAATGCTTAGACTTTATCTATCCACCATCACAAAAATACAACAACACAACAAGATCCCCCAGCATTAGTGGAGGGTGATAATGCAACAAGCCAGCCCTCAGTGCCACATCTTACTGATAATGAACAGAATCAGGCTCTTGAGGATATGTTGGTGGAAAACAGACATGCAAAATTACCTCCCCACTATGTAATTAATGATGGAGCTTCCACAAGTGGAGATTTGGAATTGAATGACACATTACCATGGGATGGTCTGTTAACTCTGGGTGAAGGTAAAGATTCTTATATGGTTATTATTGTTTTAGGTCAGGATAGGCTGAATGTAACTGAAGATGAAGCAAACCTTGAAACACATTCCTGAAATGGAGGATGATACACCTTTTTAAACTGTGGATCAGTCAGTGTCTGCTCCAGTGCTTGCAGAAGAGGCTGACATTCCCCATGCACTTCCTGAACCACAGTCTTCCCCTGTAACACTGATTGTAAGAAGAGGCCAGTGTCTCACTGACTTCATCAATGCTTTTAAGGACCCAAAAATTATGGCATCTGAGGTATACATCAAAATGTGTTTACCAAATGAAGAGTTTGAATAGGTGTAAGGAAGTGGTGTTTTGAGAGACTGCCTGACAAAATTTTGGATGGATTTTTACAATAGCTGCACACTGGTAGTTGAAGTGAAAGTTTTGTTTATTAGGCATGACTTTCGGCAGGAAGAATGGCAGGCTGTTGCTGGACTGTTTGTAGTGGGGTGGAAACAGGCAGGTTACTTCCCAGTGTAACTTGCAATACCATTCAGGCAATCAGTAGTTTAAGGACTCCCTTTTGCTCTACGTACATATCACATGAGGAAAGAGCTGTCCTTCCGAAAGCTTTGGAGTACTTTTGATTCTGCGAACATAATTTGCTGGATGTACTCGATGCACATGAATGCAAGCAAGTCCCTACCAAGGACACACTGCTCCCTGTTTTGGCACAGATAGGACACAAATTATACTCCTCATTACTCCAGACTTTTTGAATTGAGAAAGCTTCCTGGATAGGAAGCGAAACATCTTCAAACTTCGGAAAACAAGTCCAGTTGTTTTTTTTTGTTTTTTTTTACTTGTTTTTGGAATGACCATGAACTGGATGACTGAGAATCTTCACCAGCACAGGGCACAAAGTAATTATTCAGGCCTCAGTTTACAGAGCTAATAAACAGATCGAACACCAGAAATAATAACGGAAGGAACAGTCCAAATAAGCAAAGTCCAACACAAAACTGAGGATCGTGACAGAAGGGACTTCTAATTTTCCAGAAGAGATGACAGCAGCCCAGTCAACAGTTTCTCGTTACCTGAAAAGATACATTGCTGCACCTACAGAAGTCCCTTCAGCTTTTCCTGCTATTCTGTACAGGATCTGATGTCTCAGATGAAGCCATACTAATTCAGTTCATGAAAATCACAGATTTCCTGCGCAGTCCACAGTCCCATACCTGTGGATGTGTATTAAAGCTCCCTAATGGCTGCCACAGCTACCCAGATTTTCGCAGCAAAGTTAACAACATTCTCACAACCTCAATGTGGGTAATGGATGTGGTGTAAGTAATAATGTAATCATTAACATGAAGGAATGTGACAGTATAATTCTGTGTGATTCTGTCACACGTTCTGCCTATTTTGTGGGGAGGGTCATCAACAAAATATGTTTTAGTCAATTAATTAGTCCCACCTCACATGAAGATGCTATATTAGCAATTTTGTAGCGCTTCACCTGGTGGGATTTTTTTTGTTATTGACCATTGTACTCTAGACATAATATACCTCTTCATCCTAAAACACATCTGTGTCTGTTGCACATTGTTGTACTTTAGTGCCAAAATATATTACTGACGAGTAGGTGAAAAGATGAAAATATTTCAGATATCGTGTACAGGTCTACCACTTGGGAAAGTGCAGAGTATTGTTGACTACGCTGACTAGGCACACAGTTCAACTTTATAAAAACAGAACTATCCCTTAAATGTAGATTATATTTGTTTGTTGCAACCCCAGAATGTGAGCAATAACTAAGGTGTTTACAAAAGTTGTTCAAACTTTAAAGGTGTTTAAATAAATGATTTTGTAACTGTCAGTAGACAGTAGTTTTAAAGCTGTTCTTATCTTGTTATTACATACCAAATATGTTTTAAAAAGATCATTAAACCATTCAAGTTTGTACAAAAGTTTGGTGTCCTCTGTTTCATCCTATAAATCTTTACATTTAGAACATTTTACACTTTCCATACCTATTTTATACCTCACTTTCTAGTGTTGTAAATGGGTTGTGATATGTTATGGAAGACGATACTTGATCTGACAGAAATGTTTTAATTTCTTCCACTGTTATTAAAATAGATTTTTGGGAAACATAAAGAGCATTGATGAAACAACCAGCCTTGTAAGCTTTTGTCCACTTAAATAAGCACAATTAACTGTGGACACACCATGTCCCTCTGCTAAATACATAAATCAATTGCTTTGGACATGGTACAGGGGAAGTCCAAGTTTGACTCCTCCATTATTATTTTGCACAAATCAAACAGATCCACCTTACATGGGACTGAAAAATGTGCAGCTGTGTTTGCTTGCAGACAGGTCTTCAGCCAGTGGAACAAGACAATCTTCTGCACCCGAGGTGAGGGGCAATGTACATGGCATCAGGTATCCCAGTGGGCACATTGGTGTTCTTGGAGGGCCTTATACAGTGAGCATTCCAAATATCCTGGATGTAATTTAAGCGCTCCTGTTGAAGAAACAAGAACAATTAAGACAGCTGGAACACAGTGCATTTTTAAACAGTGACCATTACGAGGTTATGCATGTGGTACATTTAGTGAAATATATTGCTGTTTATTGTCTGCCTTTGCATTTAACAATGCAATAAGTAAAAGAGCTTTCCACTCCTAGAATCCAAGTCTGAGTGACTCCCATCCAAAAACAACAGGCTGGGAGGTAGAGCCTTCAGTTACTAGGCTTCATTACTATGGAACCAGTTCTTTCAGAGAGGCAGACATTCCATTTCCATTTAAATCCTGGTTTAAAATTCTCTTAAATGACAGAGCTTTTAATTAAGACTGGTTCAATTAGCTCTGGACCATTTTATAGGCATGTAACCACCCCCTCTGTTGCTCCCCCAGATGTTTCTCCAATTTCTTCACTGTTAAATTGTAAGAATGAATAAATACATAAGAAAAACATCACAGTTACTCAATTATCTATGATTAGGCCTACATGAAGCTGGAATGGTGCAGTTTTTGGGATTCGTGCTATGATCATCATATGGGCTATTTACCTGAATGATTGGCAGGAAACAGAACTGTGTCAGAGCTTTGTCAATTGAATCCCAAGAGAAGAAACCTTCATCCTTCAATTCTCCTAGAACAGTGATCCACTGTTCGATTCCTTCTTTTCTCATCACTCCCAACCAGCACATTCTCTGGTTCGCAGTACTTGCCCCTTTGACATAGCGTCTCTCCGCTGCTCTATAATCCACATAATCTCTCTGTAGATATTGTTGAATGTCTCTAACCAACAAGTTCTCAGTGCCCATTTTGTGGGAACGGATTAGTATTTTTTGCGCACGTTATATATATTTTGTGGCCACAAATTAGTATTTCATGGGAATAAATTAGTATTTTGTGTGCACGCTGTATCTCTTGTCAGTTATTGTCAGTCTATGTCAGTTCTTGGGCACCATACTTTTTAATTGCAAAGCTGCATTTTTTTAATCAGAAATAAAAATAAAAATGAATCATACATACTGCATTTTCATTTTGTTCACCAAGGCTGCTCAATTTGTAAATTAATTAAAATTATGAATAAGATAACATTTAACATTTAATTTTTAAAAAATGTCCCAGCAAAAAGTGTCCAAAAGTAATTTTAAAAAGTCAAATTTGAAAATTAAACTGTATTAGCATTTGCTCTGAATATGTCATTAAAGACTCTCACTAAAACAGTCTCTGTACTATGCTGAGTTTTAAAACCTGACTGAAAAAACCTCCACAATCTTTTGCTCATCTAAAAAGGGCTTTGCTTGCAAAAGGACAACTTTCTCTAAAACTTTAGAAATAAAAGGCGACTTGGAGATAAGCCTAAAATTAGCTGAACTGTGTGATCAAGGCGAGGCTTCTAGAGGAGAGGTTGACCACAGTTTGCTTAGAATTTACAGGGATCACACCTGACAGTAAGCTGCTGCTAACATAGCAAGGATGATCTGTCCTATGCTGGGGAAAGCCTCTGTAAAGAACTGAAGGGGAGCAGGATCACAAGGAGAACCTGATGGCCTAATATGTTCAACATTGTTTCAAATGTATCAAACATAGGTGGTCAGGGAATCAAACTAGAAGGGTCACAACTAGGTGCAGAAATGAGGGCTCTTGCAGCAAACAACCTTATTTATGAAAAAATGCATAAAGTAATTACATGTTTTGGAACATACTTCCAGAGATTCAGGTTGTGGGGCATTGAAAGAAGAGTCAACCACTTTTTTTCCCCCACTTTATTTATTGAACAGTTTTGTAAACCAATAACATACAGAGTACAAAGTATAAAGATGACACATTTAGTGGCACAACTGTATGTAAACACCCCCAACCAACTCCCAGCTACCCCTACCCTCACCTTTACAAGCCTTCCTGACCAGACAAACAGAACACACAAGCATTCACACAAATACACACGCTCACTCTTTAGGGAGAAATAAATAAAAAATAGTTAGTAGCGCCATTTCCCACAGGTGGGTGGTGCTGTATTGGCCAATTGGGTCGTGTCTGGGCATCATGCCAGGTCCTGTTGGAAGCAAAGGCCCAATAGGAAAGCATGTGACATCCAAAATGGGACAGAAAAGTGACACATGGCTGAAAGTCACTTGAAAATTTTAAAATGTTAAGAGGAAGTGACTGTGCGAATTTCAGGTTCCTACATTAATCACAGCCACTGCAGGGGGTGTTGAAAGTTGCCATTGTATCTTAATGGAGCGTCTCCCTCTGGCCCTCAGAGTTCCGTCGTCATGGAAACTCACTGACACAGCTGCAGCGGCCGTCTACAGAAGTGCAGAGACTTTGTCAGACTCTGCCTCATTGAAATAGAATGGAATACTTTGCCTCAAACAACGCTCCATATCTCCTGTTCGGTAAATGGTAGAGACATAATTTTTTCAGCGTTTAGTTTGTAACGGATAGGAGAACAAGAAAAACTATCGGTTTTTGCTAGAAATATTTTAATTTAGGCATAAAAAATTATGATATAAAGGGGATTTTTATGGATTTTCAGAAATCCTCTGAAAACGGTCCCGAACAAATCGCTGTAGCTGAAAAAGTATAAGAGATATCAAAATAATTCTTTCACTCTGAGTATCAGCAGGCTTTTGAGGACTATGGAGTTCATTTTTATGTTTGTACAAAAATCAGTGTAGGCACAGCGACGATGTAAAAAAGTGGATGATGTGGAAGAATGAAGCTCCAAAGCGTTTTAAGGACTTTGCATATTCGCTACTCCCGAAGAAATTGTTCCTGTGGCAAAACCGTAACAGCTATCAACAAAATTCTTTTTTTATGAGTGCCAGAAGGGTCGGGACATTCATGTGTGAAAGTCTCATGCCTGTACATAAAACGGTTTAGGAGAAGCGACGATGTAGAAAAGTGCCTCATTTGGGGAGATTGAAGTCTGATCCTGTTTTAGCATTTTCCCAAAACGCTACTCCCGAACAAATTGTTCCTGCGGCAATACCGTAACATTTATCGACAAAATTTCTCTTTTGTGAGCACCAGAAGGGTCGGGACATGAATGTGTGAAAGTCTCATACCTCTACATGAAACGGTTTAGGAGTAGCGACGATGCAAAAACATGTGATGTTTTGGATTTCCAGGTGTCTTTTTTGAAAACCGCTCCATAGGAAATGAATGGGGAAGGTTTCGGGTTAGTGTCGCTCTGAGGTGATTTGCGAAAAATCTATAAATCCCACACCAATGATGGTTACATTTTCCGAATCCAGACAAAAATTCCTACGTTTTGATGTATAATTTATGTGGATAGGGCGAAATTTGAGCGAGTGAGAAGAAGTTGTTCGGAGAAGAAGAATTTGTTGAATTTCTAGAGTGCGCACTCTAAAAGAGCCTCCTTGATGACCATAGCAACGCATGTTATTTGCAGAATTTCTTGAAAAGCCAAAATTCTTTTAAAGACGTACTATACGAAAATGGTGAAAGATATGAAAAAGCTGAAACATACCATAATAGCGAAAAGATATTACTACATTTTAAAAGTTGAATGACGTTTATAGCTGAAAGTAGGCTGAAGCAGTAAGATGTCAAAAAGTTGAAATATTTGAAGAATTTGAAGGATTTTCCATTCATTTTCAATGAGAGCAAAAAACGCACAAAAAGTTAAATATTTTAAATATTATAAAAGTTATAATTACAAAAAGACATAGCAGTAATGTCGTGAACGAGCTGAACGTTTTGATACGAAAATTGTTTAAATCGGTTGAAGTATGCAGGAGTAGTTAGATGCCGAAAAACGTACGGAATAATAATCAAGACCTGAAGGAACTTAATAAGTGAGAATGCTATACAGCATTCTCACTGATAAAGAAAAACAGGAAAACAATAAGTGAGAATGCTGTATAGCATGCTGTATAGAATGCTGTATAGCATTCTCACTGACTAGAAAAAGCTGTTCCTACGCAACAGCGAGTGAGAATGCTAATCTGCAGAACGATTGAGCAGAAGATGCAGAAAACATTGAAATCAGATTTGAAGAATTTGAAAAAAAATTTAAAATTTGAAGGAATTTGAAGAATTTGAAAAAGTTTGAAAAATTGAAAGAAATAGAAGAATTTGAAGGAATTTGAAGAATTTGAAAAAATTGGAAGAAATTGAAAAAAATTGAAAAATTGGAAAAACTGAAGAATTTGAAAAATTTGAAGGAATTTGAAAAATTTGAAGAATTAGAAAAAAAAATTAAAATTTGTAAAATTTGAAGAATTTGAAAAAAATGAAGAATTTGAAAAATCTGAAAAAAATTGAAGAATTTGAAAAATTTGAAGAATTTGAAAAAATTGAAGAAATTTGAAAAATTTGAAAAAATGTGAACAATTTGAAGGATTTGAAGAAATTTCAAGAATTTGAAGAAATTTGAAAAATTTGAAAAATTTAAAGAATTTGAAAAATTTGACGTAGGCCAAATTTCTTGTGGAGCTTACTCTCTAAAGAAAGTACAGACTCTGTGAAGCAGAAGTTTGTACGAGCTTCCTAGAGCTACTTCCAGTTAGCAACATGCTAACCATTAGCCGCTAACAAGGTTGTGTTCAGTATCACCGGGGGATTGTACTCTGTCAGTTTGGTCCAAATCCTGTACTGGGAAGTGCCTGAAAAAGGGGTGCCAATACTTAATGTCACCAAACGTGACCAAAGTTCATGGGTCAGATCCGCCTCCTTTAGCAACTCAGCCTCACCACATCTGGGCCAAGAACTCAACATTTGACCAAAATGGTCAGTAGCGCCATTTCCCACAGGCGGGTGGTGCTTTATTGGCCAATTGGGTCGTGTCTGGGCATCATGCCAGGTCCTGTTGGAAGCAAAGACCCAATAGGAAAGCATGTGACATCCAAAATGGGACAGAAAAGTGACATATCGCTGAAAGTCACTTGAAAATTTTAAAATGTTAAGAGGAAGTGACTGTGCGAATTTCAGCCTCCTACATTAATCACAGCCACTGCAGTGGATGTTGAAAGTTGCTATTCTATCCGAATGGAGCGTCTCCCTCTGGCCCTCAGAGTTCCGTCGTCATGGAAACTCACTCACACAGCTGCAGGGGCCGTCTACCCAAGTGCAGACTTTCTGTCAGAGTCTGCCTATTGGGTTATAATGGAGAACTTTGCCTCAAACAACGCTCCATATCTCCTGTTCCGTAAATGGTAGAGACGTAATTTTTTCAGCGTTTAATTCTTAACGGATAGGGGAAGAAGACATGCTATCGGTTTTTGCTGGAAAAAGTTTAATAAAGGCATAAAAAATTATGATATAAAGGCAATGTTTAGCGAATTTCAGAAATCCTCTAAAAAGGTTCCCGAACAAATCGCTCTAGCTGAAAAAGTATAAGAGATATCAAAATAATTATTTGACTCTGAGTATCAGCAGGCTTTTGAGGACTATGGAGCTCATTTTTATGTTTGTACAAAAATCGGTGTAGGCACAGCGACGATGTAAAAAAGTGGATGATGTGGAAGAATGAAGCTCCAAAGCGTTTTAAGGATTTTGCACATTCGCTACTCCCGAACAAATTTTTCCTGTGGCAAAACCGTAACAGTTATCAACAAAATTCCTTTTTTATGAGTGCCAGAAGGGTCGGGACATTCATGTGTGAAAGTCTCATGCCTGTACATAAAACGGTTTAGGAGTAGCGACGATGTAGAAAAGTGCCTCATTTGGGGAGATTGAAGTCTGATCCTGTTTTAGCATTTTCCCAAAACGCTACTCCCGAACAAATTGTTCCTGCGGCAATACCGTAACATTTATCGACAAAATTTCTCTTTTGTGAGCGCCAGAAGGGTCGGGACATGAATGTGTGAAAGTCTCATGCCTCTACATGAAACGGTTTAGGAGTAGTGACGATGCGAAAACATGTGATGTTTTGGATTTCCAGGTGTCATTTTTTAAAACCGCTCCATAGGAAATGAATGGGGAAGGTTTCGGGTTAGTGTCGCTCTGAGGTGATTTGCGAAAAATCTATAAATCCCACACCAATGATGGTTACATTTTCCGAATCCAGACAAAAATTCCTACGTTTTGATGTATAATTTATGGGGATAGGGTGAAATTTGAGCGAGTGAGAAGAAGTTGTTCGGAGAAGAAGAATTTGTTTATATAGTTGTGCAATTATACACTGTTTAAAGTTATTTAATGTTTCATAAATAACTGTCTGTTAAGTATTGTCTGGTGATGATCAGCTCTTAAGCTGATATCAAGACAACGGTTGAAAGGGATGAATTCGAGCACTAGCGATCTTTTAACAGCAAAACCTGCACACACATAGAATAAAGAAGTGACAACTTCTTTTCAAGTTCAAGAATTTAATAACAGAAATAAAATGAAGATCCAGAGAACATCACTATGTAATGCTGTTTACCTGAATTAACACAATATTTCGACTAATAAATCCTCTCTGCTAGGCTAGTGAAACGTAACTAAACTACTAAGCAAAAATGAAGATAAAAAGAAGCTAAGCTAAGGAACTATTTACATGCAAAAACAAACAAAAGACAAAACAAAAGTGGTTGGTCATAATCAGAATACTTCAGTGAATCCTGGTTCACTGTAGATCTGATTAACAAAAACATGGAATGGAAATAAAACATTAGCCATGTATTTCAATCCATTCACAATGCAAAGCCCAAGTCAAACAAAACATTATTTGTTGAAATAATATTCTGAGGATTGTTTTGTCCTGTAAAATCATTTACATCAGAATCGCTTGCCTTTGTTTATGCGATTCTACCTCCGGTCGCTAGGGGTCGCTACAGCGATCGTCGCTAACCTAGTTAAAATCTATAGTTATGAAAATTGTCTTGAAAACCGGCATTGATATACCATATTGATGTGGAAATAACACAGATAACACCATCGAAGGATGGCAGAGCAGAACAGTTAAGCTTTATGCTTTAAAACGAACTCCTGTTGAAATGTCCGAAACCGGATGTTAGCAAGGCTAATAGCAGTTTGGCTAGCGTGAGCTACCGGTTAGCCCTTTGTTCTAAACACCATGGGTCACAAAGGTTTACAAATCGTTTCCCAATAAACCTTTTAACTTCACCTTCATCTCGCTGCCCAACCTGTTGATGCCTCATGTGTGAGTTTTGTCCACTTTGGCCGTTCCACGAAGAAGCGTTGAAGGAGTAAGTGGTTGGCTAGCGTTAGCGGGCTAGCGCTTGGCTCTGCTGCACCACATGGTCGGGTCGGAGGCCTGGTATCCTGGAGACAGTCCTTGCCACGTTCTCTGACCGGTTGCAGTCCGATTTGAGCAGATCTCTCCTCGGCATGAGGACGTTGCTCCTGTGCTGGCGTTTCAGCTCTGCGTTGCCTGGAACCAGCTCCGTCTGTGGTGCGCTGAGAAAGCAAAACAAAGCTGGCATAGACGGATTCCTTCACTTTGGCATCTGTTTTAAGCAGAAGTGAGAGACTTATCTTTGAATCGGCTGGCAGTTTCTCCCTATGCAAGGGAGGAACTGAGTTTCAGAAAGGCGCATTCTCACTCAGCTCGCGGCCTCTTCCAGGCCCCATCGATGGTTCCCGGAGGCCTTCAGTCACATGGCTCCCCCCTCTCCTTGAGTGCTGGTCCTCAGAGGGTTTGGAGGTGTGTGTCTCAGCAGCTTGGAGTCAGGAGAAGAGAATGAGCAGAGGTGTGCTGTGGCTTTTATCTGTAAGGAGGTGGTCACAGCTGACCTCCTGCCGAGAAGAAGGGCCCTCAGTAGGAGAGAGGGGGAATAGAGGCTGTCCTTCCGGCCATGTCTGCAGCAGGACCGAATTCTTTTTGTCACCTCTTCCTTACTGTTCAGGATCTAATTATCATGGCATGTTATGGCATAACAATAATATATATATATATATATATATATATATATATATATATATATATATATATATATATATAAATACACACACACACATACAAAAAAAAACAGAAATAAATAAAACACCCTCTCTCCTACTCAACCCCCAGTTCTTGAGAATTATAATTCTCAAGAACAGAAATTCTGTGTGTCGTAGAAAAGGGTCCCAGGTGGAATTGAATGATTTCACAGAACCTTTGAGTGAGAATCTGAGTTTCTCAAGCTTCAGATTATAGAGTAACTCCCGGATCCAGTGGATATGTGAAGGAGGATGGGCAAGTTTCCGATTAAGCAAAATCAATTTACGGGCCAGCAGGGTTGTGAATGACACAACACCTTTTAACACCTTGGGCAAGTGAGTAGTAGGAAGGACACCAAAAATTGGAGACAGCAGATGAGGAGCAATGGTGCAGCCATAGGCCAAGCTCAATGTGGTAAATATATCAGACCAAAACGACGTCAGTTTAGGACACGACCAGAACATGTGTACATGGTTGGCCGGGGATAAATGACACCTGCCACAAGCCTCAGAATCTACCCTTCTGTCAGAAGGGTAGATTCTGGATAATCTAGCATTTGTATAATGGACCCTACAAAGAACCTTACACTGAATGAGCCTGTGACGAGTGCATATGGAGGATAAATGAACCAGAGATAATGCAGAATCCCATTGCCCATCACTAAGAGCAACACCAAGACTGATCTCCCAAGCAGCCTTAACGGCAGTAAGAGGTGTAGAGGTTGTTGACCAAATACAACTAATGAACCGAAATACATTTCTTCACAGAGGCATCCACAGTCAAAAGAGTATCAATCAGGGTTTCAGGAGGGCGGTTCGGAAAATGGGGAAATTGTTTTTTCACATAATCTCTAATCTGAAAAAAGCGAAAAAGGTGGTGGTTGGGTAGGTTGTATTTAGCTGCAAATTGTACAAAAGATGAAAAAACATTGTCCGTATACAGATCGCCAACAGACTTGAGCCCATTGTCGTGCCACAGCCGAAATGCTGGGTCTGTTCTAGAGGGTTCAAAAGTACAATTCCTATAGATCAATGTCAAACTGTTGTCCTGTCCTGGCTAGGATAATATCCTGGCCGGGAGGGCACGAGTCCACAGATGTGAAGTGGAGTAAGTATGACTGGAGAGAGAGAGAGAGAGAGAGAGAGAGAGAGAGAGAGAGAGAGAGAGAGAGAGAGAGAGAGAGAGAGAGAGAGAGAGAGAGAGAGAGAGAGAGAGAGATAGAGAGAGAGAGAGAGAGAGAGAGAGAGAGAGAGAGAGAGAGAGAGAGAGAGAGAGAGAGAGAGAGAAGAGAAAAGATAAAAAAAAGAAGAAAAAAATCAGTCATCCGCAGGTTCGGGGACGACATTCACCGGGAGAGTGTGAGAGGCGATGAAATCTTGAGCTGTCCTCAGTAACAATAAACAGCCTAGCTGGATAACGTAGCGCTGGCTTGAGGCCCATGTTGTACAACTGCTTCATGACATCACAATATTTTCCACGCTGCTCCAAAACTTCCGGGCAATGGTACTCAAAAATGTGAATGGGAGAATCTTTATATTTCAGCTTACCACGCACTCTTCGGGCCGCACGCACCACTAGCTCACCGGATCTGAAATCGGTGTAAACAAACAACCACCGACTGTGGCTGCTGAGAGGGCCCCGGTTTAGCGGCCAGGGTGCGATGAGCCCTATCCAATTCAGGCAGCGAAGTGAGAATATTGTCCCCAAAGACTTTAAAAAGCAGCTGAGAGAAAAATGCAGTTGGTTGTGGGCCTTCGATGCCTTCTGGGAGGCCAACAATGCACACGTTATTCTGCCTTCAAGATCCGTTAGCCTAGCCTTCAACTTAACATTGTCCGCTAGCATAGCCGTGATCTTAGATTGCACATCCCGCAGATCTCCGTCAGCAGAGCTCGCAAACTCCTCCAGTTTGGAAATACGTTGATGGTGGTCTAAAAATTGTCCAATTTGGTCTCAAGTTTGGAGTATGATTCCTTAAACTCCGAAAGAAGCGCCTCTTTGTGCTCGGCTAGCTTAGTTGTTAGCAGCGCCATGATAGAGCTGGTAAGCTCATTGTCATCTCTCTTCGATTTTTTTGGACATTCTTGAACCAAAAAAATTGTGTTAAACACAAAAGGAGAAAGTAACCAAACAAAAAAACAAGTTTAAAACGGTACAATGGCCACGTATAACTTGTAAAGGCAGGGAGCGCGGACGAACCCGTCTACTCCATCTGACATCTAGGGCGGAAGTCCCGAGTCAATCATTTTAAACAGTACACATGTTCATGTTGGCCCCATCTCTGGGTTGATGGGCTCGTGGGTCGTCAGGGCTGGGATCGGGGTGGGCGGTTAGGGTTAGAGTACGGACCAGGTAGGTCAGGTGCCGGTGCCTGGATCTGGGAGTAACAATAATAATAATAATAATAATAATAATAATAATTGAACTTTATTGATCTCACAATGGAGAAATTCACTTCTGCATCTTAACCCATCCCCTTGGGGAGCAGTGGGCTGCCACTGTGCGGCGCCTGGGGAGCAATCGGGGGTTAAGGGTCTTGCTCAGGGACCCAGAGTGCCGTGACTGGGGATCGAACCGGGTACTTGCATCTTTCTCTGAGTGCAAGCGCACTGCTCTAACCACTCGGCCACGACTCACCTACTCCACAACCCACCCACTATAAGAAGTGTGTGGTGATACGTCCCTTTTTTTATGGGTAAGAGTGCTTGCATGTCGGGGTACTAACGTGAGAATGTGACTATGTACCTGGTTTTCGTGGGTCTTTTATGCCAGGTTGGGTTTGGCCTGCCCCCTATCCTGGGACATCTCAGGTCTCCACCAAGTCTGGAGCTCATTCCCCTGTTTTGACCCACTGGTGCGTTGGTGGTCCTCAGTGTCCAGGGTTGGGTGCTTGGGTGTGCGCCTGCTCAGTCCTGGCGGCTGCTTTGTGGGCCTGGGCCAGGGTGGGGCACCCTCGGGCCTCAGGTCTCTTGGGCCATGGCTGGATCTGCTCCACTGTAGCTGACGGTTTGTTGCCGCAGCTCCTGGGGGCTTCGGCATTGTGGCTGCTAGGGGGTTTCCTGGGGCTCTTCCCTGGGATGGGGGAGGCAGCTCTCCCTCTGTTGGTCCCTCTTGGGCACCTTTGCTCTTGGTTGTCCCTTGGGGTGTCTGGGGTTCTTCTTTTATAGTGTCCTGTCTGGCAATGTGGCAAGAAGAATTGTTGTCTTAAAGCCAAAAAGCCCAACATATTTTACTTTCACAAGTGGAGCCCTACTGATTTCGCCGTAGTGCTCCGTTTGATTTATATATGAAGTAGCTTTATTATAATTTATGCACGGACTATTTCATGTTATATGGAAACAAGAAGGTAGAAGAGAACAAAAGGATAAAACGTGAAAGAAAGAGGACAAATAGGAGAGAGAGCGATACATCCTAAGTCTGCTTCTTCACCTGCAAAGAGAGAAGTAAAAAGAACAGCACAACCAGCCGATAAAGTATTAAAGATACAATCAACCAAAGCCTTGCTCTCTCCTTTCCCTCTCCTCTTTTTTTACCTTTTCTGCCATTTAGCATTCATATTAGGGATGTCACAAATGATTGTTTTAGTAATCAAGTAATCTATTTATTATTTTGACGATTAATCTGATAAAATAAACTGCCACATTCTGCAAATTGTTCACTTATTACTTAAGGTTATTCTATGAGTAACTTTATATTAAAAAGCATAACTATTTTCAAATAAAACTGAACCCTTCTAATGTTCTTAAGGGCCGAGTTACACTCTTCTTGTTTTTTTAGTCCAAAAACAGACATGAAATAAAAATAATTACACATTCATCAAAAACGTATGCATGATAAATACTGCACTTTTAAAAAACATTCTTACTTTAATACAATAAAATGGAATCGAAAATGTCTTTATTGCCTCACAATGAGGAAATCTTGTTGTGACAGTGGCAAAAACAGATAGAAGACACAAGATTTACACAAAAGATTAATCAATATGAAAAAGCTGCATTTCAAATCAAGCTGTACAGCAGAAGAGAAAGACTTATCAGAAAGAGAAAAGTACTGAAATATTCAAATTAAAAAACAGCAGTCAATTTACAGATTAATGTAACATTTTAGTCCAACGTTATTTGTTGCTATCTTTTCGCGTAGCCGCCCGGCTATAACACAGTGAGCAGAATAGATAAACATAATTTAACGAAGCTTCAAGGCGGAAAATTTTAGAAACTGATTTCCTCGAATCATTTGATTTACAGCCCTAAGTCATTAGCCTCGTGAGACCATCCTGATCTCGCGAGCTTTCAAGGTTTCACTCGCAGATCAGTCTGGCTACTCCGTTAAAGAAAATTTGGAGCCGTTCACCAAACGAACGTCCAATCAGCGTTGGCTTTGAGGCGGGTTGAGGTGTGACGCAACGGGAAGCACGACAGTTCAGTCTAAAGAACATGGCGGCTTCAGCCGATGAATCTAGCGTTAGCGTGGCTATCGAGCAAGTTTTATCGGAATTACAGAGTATTTCTTTGCTGAGCTAACGAGCCTTTACCTGCAGCAGCAAGAGTAGCTTGGCTTGTGGTTGTGTTTTCGTCGTCGCTCTGTTACAAGCGACGACGAATCTGATTGGTTCATTTGGCCCGTCTATCACCAACAAAGGCCAATCAGCTAACCAGTATTTTCGCCCCTTCCCAAAATTACTTTAACGGAAGGTTTCCAGATGGATATGCGGAGCAAATCTATCTGGCGGAGTCAGGTAACTAAGTCATATCCTTTCTTCAAATTGGGATTACTGTACACGCTAAGAATATTGTTTTGCTATTGAGACGTTGATACTTTATCATTTAATGAGAGATGTCCTATTCTACCTGTTCTCATTTCTTCTATCAACCACTTACCAAATACTTTGAAGCAGGTTACCTTACTTATGTTACTTAAGAAATTAAAATAAAATAAAAAATTAAGCCAGTCAAGAGATATTCATTTTACAAATCTGCACAGGGCAATTACATTTATCTGTATACAGGTAAAGTAAACCTTTTTTTATGTTAACTGATTTTTTTCTAATACTTCTAAATTAAGAAAAAATTCATACAATAACTTCACAACAGCTGGACTGATAAGATGAAACCAAACTTAAGAGAATAAGGCTTTATGAACAGTGGGTATGTCAAGATGGTGAAAATGGGCTCTCTCTCTCTGTTTATGCTTTTGTGTTTACTAGTACAACTGGGCTGATTATTCCAGTAGGAGCTGTGATTTGCATACCAATCCCAAAGAATATTATTTTTTTCAAATTTTTACTTCTTTCCTGTAAATATTTCCCTGCTGTAAATACCTTGAGGAGAAGCAACATTGCAACTGATAAATAATGCACAACTGATAAATGAAATAGTATCTAATTTAATGAATGTGTATATGTTAAACTTTGTGCTAAATAAGTTATTCTTGTCTTTTGAGGACGTATGCATTTTAAGTCAAGATAAAAAGCATATGTTTGTAGCATATGCATATGTTTCTTGCTGTACCAACAACTTTGTCACAAGCAGCAGTGTTGAAAAGTTTTATTCCTTGAGAGAACAGCTTAAGGCCTGGAGCCAAAGACTACACTACTTCTCATGCCATGCAAAGTCTCTCCTGGACCCCTCACAAAGTTTCCTGAAATGGCTCAGCCAAGCGCTGCTGCTGGCTCAACACCTTTGAATCTCACCTTGTCACCAGATTTGAGAACATTAAAGGCAGAGGTTTGGTAGAAAAAAACAGGGAAAGTTAGATTGGGATGAAACAATTTTGGATTGTTTACTTCTGATGTATTTTCACTGTGTTTTTAAGGTTAAAATGAAGCTAACACTAATAGGCTGACAAACTACCGGCTAGCGCTGTTTTGAGCCTGATGCTAATGTGTTTTGAGTTATGTTTTAAGATTATTGTTAAAACATAACGTTTAAATGATCAGACAGCATGGGATTAATTTCCACTGGTATGCTGATGACACTTTTTATCCATAATCCTGATGAATCCAATCAATTACTTAGACTACGGCCATGTCTTGATGACATTAAAACCTGGATTTTCTGGACCCCTCTTTGGACATCAGTCCTCATAAAATAAACTTAGTGAATTACTTAATCTGGATAGCATTAAATTGGCCCCTGGTATTAAAGTGCAGCGACAGCTCTGATAAAAATTAAAAAGAGATCATAATTCTCATATTTTACATTCCTGTCATTGGCTTCCTGTTAAATCAAGAGAGCTGTGTTTGTTGTTCCATATGTTCCTGACAGAACACATCACTCTCAGACTGCAGGTCTACTGGTGGTTCCTAGAGTCTCTATTAGAAGGATGGGAGACAGAACTTTTAGTTATGAGGCTTCTCTCCTGTGGAATTGAATCCCAGTTTTAGTCCATAACACCCTGTTTACTTAAAACGTTCTTTTTTTGATAAATCTTATAGTTTCGGTATCTTAGGTTATCCTGCACTATCTCTGTAGTTATGTTTCTTAACACTTAGGCTGCTGAAGGACATTAAGATCTATTTCCTTATCTCTGCAGAATGGCAGATGGCCGTTCACACTGAGCCTAGTTCTGCTAGAGGCTTCTTCCTGTTAAAAGAGGAAACCTGCTTTCATCTCTACTGTCACTACATGCATGCTCAGTATGAGGGATTGCTGTAAAGTCAATGACGATGCAGGCAGCTGTCCACTGTGGCTACACGGTCTTTCAGCAGGAGTGAATGCTGCTTGTCAAAACTTGATGCTATCTGCTGAGTTTCCTTAGATAGGAAAATTTTTGACCAATCTGTCTGTATGATTTGATTGAATTTGACTTTGTAAAAGGCCTTGCCTTTTACATTTGTTGCGAATTTTTGCTATATAAATAAAATTGAATTCAATATCTGGAATAAGAACATCCATCCATCCGTTATCTATACACGCTTGGGGTCGAGAGGGGTGCTGGTGTCACTCTTTAATGCAGGTGAACCCGATTTTCAGCCAGACACAGAGTTACGTTTTGAAGGGTTTATTGAAGGGGTGAATAGTGGCAGATGAAACAAGCAAACAGTCACAGTCTTGGCAGAAGAATCCTGGTAGAAAGTGCTGGTTTACCGGGATGAGCAGAGAACCAGGAAATGTAGGCGGTGACAGAACCAGCAGGCCGTGTGGCACCAGAGAAAGCAGCTGAGATTCACGGAGGAACAGGTAGCAAGCAGCATGGACACTCATGCAATCTCAACTAGGAGAGTTCAGCTGGCAGGGCACACAGGATCCAGTAGAGCAGGAAACAGGCTGAACTGCAGCATGCAGACACCGGTGACCTTAGCAGGAGAGTCCAGCTGGCAGAGTACACATGAGCAGGTGAAGTAAAGGCAAATCACATGGGAAGAGCAACGAAGAGAGTGAGCGATGAGGAGCAGGAAGAAGTGAGTGAGACGTTCTGGTAGAGATGGGTAGGCAGAGGCAGGTATAAGTAGGCTGGTGAACAGGTGAGCTGAGTGACTAATTAGTGGGAACAGGTGGAGATAATCTAGAGTGGGGTGTTTGCTGGAGGCAAACTGAGCTGGAAGGATAACTGCTGGTGGCTGAAATGGTGAACGACTGAACAGAAAAAGTCCTCATAAAAGTAAAGCTAAACTAAACAGAACCATAACTATGACAGCTGGTGTCTATCTCCAGCTGTCAATGGGTGAGAGGCGGGATACACCCTGGACAGGTTGCCAGTCCATCGCAGGGACTAAGAACAATTTCAGCAAATTAATCAAAATACAAATTATAAGAAGAAATAGACATATGCAAAAACAGTAAATTGATTATCCAGGAAAAAAGACAAGATATTAGAAAAGAAAACACTACATTTGTCATCAATTCATCAAAAAAAGATTAACTGATTAGTGCAAGTTAACTTAATATTATTTTGATTATTTTGTATTTTTGATATGCCTGGATTGTTTGTTTTTTCATCCATTTGTTTTCTGCTCCTAGACATCTCTGTGCCTTTTTCATTAATGCTAGTGATGGTTAGAATTGCTCTTCCTATGTAAGTTTTATATAGGTATTTTCTTTGTTTTTTCTCTAACAATATCTTTATTCTCCAATTAATTACAGAGTTTAGATATTTAAAGAAACACATCCCATTAAATGCTTCTTTCATTCTTTCAAGAAGCTGAGATCGTATCTGCTTTAGTTGTTTTCTGTTTTCCCTAGTTAGCGTTATCCATCTTAGTTTCTCTCTCTTTATGCTCAGAAAGGCAGGGTCTTCAGCTCTTTGACCATCTACCTGGTGTCTATTTTGTGACCTCATCCAACTCAAGATTAAGCAGTTTATCTTCCATGAGCCCCTCTTCACCTCGCACCAATGCTTTCAATTCAGTCAGAGGACACTGAAACCATTATGAAAGTCCTTGTTGCTTTTTCAACCTTCTCTTATCATTTTGTATATCTATTCTGTCTGCTGTCTGGTCACCTCTCTGACGATCAGTAATCCAACCTGTCTGCAGTATTGTTAACCTGAAGCTACAACCCCATGCAAAATACTGGATTTGTTATTGGTTTTCGGTCATTAAAAACAAACCAAAAAACGATGTATTAAAACATAAAAATTAAAACAAAATACACACCCAGTCACAATATCACACATTGCCATTTTACTAAACAGCTTAACACTATTTTTAAAATTTCACCTTTATTGATCAAGGTAGACTCGTTGAGAGACGAAATCTCATTCACAAGAGCCCTATTAGCATATGTTTAAAAATGACAACATGCAATGAGGTACACAGAATATGATTACCTACTAATGAACGCCTTGGGACGTAATCATGTACTTATTGTTAGTTAAGCAGTGCTTACTGGGGAACACAAAGCTCAGCCATATTAGTGGACTAGTGCTTAGTTACCTGGGAGCCAAAGAGGAGCTAATGCATAGTTAACCAGTACTTACTGGTTATAGAGTAGATGGATATAGAGTTCTGTAGACTGGTGCCAACAGAACCACGAATGCTAAATGCAGGGAAAACAAAGGAGCTACCAGTGGACTTTCACAGGCACAGACCCATCTCACAGACACAGGTGAACATCCAGGGAACTGCTATTGAGATATAAGTATTCTAATTACCTGGGTGTTCACCTAAACGATAAACTGGACTGGAGTCACAACACTGATGCTCTTTACAGGGAGGGTCAGAGCAGACTCTACCTGCTGAGGAGACTGAGGTTATTTGTAGTACAAGGAGTACTCCTGAAGACCATTTTTAACACTGTGGTGTCCTCAGCCATCTTCTGCTGTGTGGTCTATTGGAGCAGCAGCTAATCTGTAACTGAGAGGGAGCAGCTGGATAAGTTAATTAGGAGGGACAGTTCTGTACTGGGTTGCCACCTGGACCCAGTGCAGATGGTGGGAGACAATAGGACCGTAGGAAAAATAAAATTGATGGACAATGTTTCCCACCCCATGCATGGAGCTGTTGCAGAGCTGGAGAGCTCTTTTAGTGACAGACTGCTGCATCCCAGATGCGCTAAGTAGCGTTTCCTAAGGTAATTTCTCCCAGCTGCAGTCAGATTTTATAATCTCTCCTGCTCATAACAGACTCAATAACTGTTTACAAACATGCTAATAGTTGCACGGGTTCTGATCCGATCTGTTTCCCAGATACTAAGGTAAACTTGCACAAACCTTAGCTACTTTGAGATGCTGTACTATTGTGCAATTGCATATTGTAATATCTTTGTTCTGTAAATAGGCTGAAGTTTGTTTCCCACTGTTAAACTTGAAACTTTCATCTTATTATTTACCTCATTATGCCATAATATCAATAATTGTGCAATATTTACTCTTGTGTTTGCTTTTTACTTTTTATTCTTGCCATTTCTGTAGAACTAACTTCAAACTAGACTAGCCTGTTTTTTTTTCTTCTTTTTTCATTACTGTTAATTGTGTGTAATCGTCTGTGTCTTCGCCCTTGTCACACCTGAATTTCCCCATTGTGGGACAATAAAGGAATGTGTTTACCTTATTTTATCCAGACATAACTAATATCATATTGTAATGTTTTGATGGCATGTAAAAATGAAACTTGAAATCCTACTCTGTAAAACTGTGTTTTCAGCTAAATGCAGGCTGTAAAATGTTCACTTAATGAGAAACCACTCATCAACCAGAGTCCTAAAAGTCTCTAAAAACAGAATTGCGTGCTTGGAGAAAAATATATAGGAGATCTACATTTGTGTTTGTGATCTGGGAATGTCTGCTTCTCTCCTGTTTGCTTTGTATCCTCTCCCACTTCTTCCTATTCTGGTTTCTTCTAATTTTTCCTATTTTCTATTCCCACAATAATTATTTCTCCCTGCATCGTTCTCACTTTTAATTTTTTTCCCTCTGCCCTACTTCTTTTGTTTGAGGTTTCCCCTTGGCATTAGTGTTCTTTATGTAGAAGGAATTGAAATCTCATTATGGGAGTAAAATTCTGATCTCCTAATTTCTTTTATGCGTTTTATCACCTGAAGGAAATACACAAAGATATTTGCAGGTTTGTGCTGCTCTTTTTGGCTTGTTGCATTTAGTTTCTAACTGGAAAACAGGCCAAGACACATTATATTTATTCATCAGTTGCCATTGTTGAATAAGAAACTAAATCATCCTCCACCACCAGCTTACAAAAAGAAAAGCCGCAGAAGATTCATGCTTATCAGATGATAATGCATTTGGGAGATATAAGCAACACTTCAGCAGGATTGAAATTCTTTGAGTAAGCCAAACATGAAAACATCTACTGTAGAGTTACAAACGGGATCAACCTCTGTGTATAAGCCATTTGTAAAGAGTAATACCATCACTAATTTTTACCATCCATCAACCCTGTTGGATCTAGGCACAAGGAAACATTTCTGACTCCATGTCCCAGCAGGCTTTGCAGCTGCCTTTCTGTGCTGTGCAGATGCTTTAGCAGTCTTGGTTCCTCCCAAGCAACATAAAGGCAGGGAGCATACTTCACACTGGGTTCTTCTTGCTCTGTAACGTCCCTGCACATTGTTTTCTGAGAGCACATTTAAAGTGGGTTTTGAGAAACTTGCTGGCAAGTCTCCTTCTACTTGCCTCATTCCGTCAAAGACGAAAGCTCTATGCAGCTTTGACATCCAGCTGTGTGAAGCCAATTGATTTCCAACTTTATTCCAATTGAAGACAGAGCTGATGTCCATTTGCACACATATTTTTCCAGTCTGGGTGTTGCTTGTACACTCATGCATATTGCATATATTTCATCACATTGTTTTCCAAACCATATGCTGTCAGCCCATATATTCCCGGGCCGTGGACGTCATGCCACCTTAGTAACCTCATTTGCTTACTGTGCAAAGTCCGAATCTGGTAGTTTCATTGACAATTCCTGTATCTCTCCCACCTTCCAGCTTCAGAGCCTTGGCGTAATCCTGGACAGCCCTCTCCATAATCTCCTTCACTTTCCACATCCATAACATCACCTGGTTAACTTTCATATTTGCAGCATCAAGCAAGTTCTTCCTTCGCACTTTTGCCAAACTGGTCCACAGTCCACTCACCTTTCCACTTTACAATTTCAAAACCCTCCATAAACTGCAGCTAATTCAAACGACAGCAGTTTGCATTATTACATTATCTTCTTCACACCTGTACATTAACTCCACTGTCACATTCAGTATAAATCAATCCTATATACTCTGTGTCCCCACCTCTCGCTCATTGACTGCTGGAGATGGTCAACAGCCTTTGTTACAGAAAAGCGCAGGTGGAATAATATTTATGATTTCTTTTGCTTTTTCTGAATCAGACCCTGTCAAACCGAGACATCGTTTCACATTCTGACCCTTCTTCTTCTTAAAAAAAAAAAGCGCGTCATGCTAAATTAGCCGAGCTAAGAACTACTCTTTCAGTTTTAAAGGCATACTATGCAACATTTTTCAGTTAATTAATGTGTTCCATACCGTTTTGGATGATTAAATGAGTAATTTCAGGTCAAACAAAGGTTTTCTCGGCCGCACTTGCAATTGCAAGAGCCCTCGGCCCGCACAAACAGGCTCAGAAGTCTCGTGCAAGACCGCGAGAGTCGGTCTTGCTTTACGGCGAGAACTCCATGTGTTTTTGCCCTGCTATTCACTATATGCACGCGCGACAGCAACAACAAAGAACTGCGAGGTATTATTATTATTATTATTATCTTTTTTTTTTTTTTTTTTTTTTTTTGAATGTTGGCGAGGCGGTAGCGTGAATTTGGCGAGGCGGCCGCCTCGCCAAGATAGCGCTGCGGGAAACCCTGATGTTCATACTTTCACTGTGTTAGTCATTGTTTGTACTGCCGTTTTTTTGAATTTTCGTCGCGTTCGCCTGTCTGCTAAGCTCAAAACAACCGCGCCTGGCTTGACGGAGAAACCAGAACAGCTGAGCATCTTTACAACAGTGCACTTTTACTTTCGCCCTCTGGGGGGAGCCTCGCTGGAAAATCAACCCCGGTTGCATAGTATACCTTTAAATAAAACATAACAGTGACAGACACACTTACCGAGGGAAGTTGTTGTCAGCTGTTCTATCCGCTGAACTTTCTGACTTGCTGGTTTGCATAAATCCAAAGAAAACATTTGACCACTGCTACTTTCATTCAAGCATCTGTGGTCAGTTTGAGATGTTCTTCCAAAAGTTAAAATGATTGAACACCGATAAACTTGTAGATTTCCGCTTTGCAAAGACCCGCCCTACTCTCCTTATGATTGGCTAATGTCCTGGCTCTGCCAGATTTCATTGGTTGAGCACAGCTTATGTTTGAAATCTTGATTAAAAAGTGTACACGGAGCATTTTGCACTCATTTTCCAAATAACGAAAGTCCCTCACAGCGACGGAGAACATTAAACCACTGCTAATATTACTTATTCAGATCAGAAGGGGGAGGAATGTATCCCCCCCCGGGGATAAAACATGAATGACCAGAGGGGGGGACATCACAACCAGAGGGGGGGGGGGGGAAATCGTCCCCATCCCCCCCAGCAAATCGCACCCAGTATATATATATATATATATATATATATATATATATATATATATTAGGGCTGGGCAACGATTAAAATATTTAATCGCGATTAATCGCCCTGATTAATCGCGATTAATCGCGATTAATCGCGATTAATCGCATTGTATTTACAAACTCCAAGAATGAATTCAAAAGTAGTGTAAAGAGCACTTTTATTTTAATGTTCTGCTGCCATATGAACAAAAGTGTTGTAACATTTGTAGCACTTATTTTATACTGGATATTTTCAACCCATCTATTGAATTTAGTGCACTAGTTGATCTTTTCTTCATAAGAGAACAGCAAGCACTGCAGCCAAAATATGGCCTTTTTTGACCTGCTGTATATTAGCCAGTCCCTAAGCTTGATGTATCATGAAACTGTTGACCTTTTGGGTTTTGTGGTTTTTATTTTATTATTACAATTAAATAATAATAATAATAATAATAATAATAATAATAACAATAATGTTCAGTGTTTTTTCGCTAATCCACCTCTTATATATTTCAATCCTTATGTAATTTTGTCTGTGTTGTGTGCACCTGCCTGTTGCTTTAATACTATAAATTTCCCCGTCGTGGGATAAAAAAAGGATTAGCTAATGTTATCTTATCTTAAATAACACTTTTTAATATATGTACTGGGTTCTTTCAAGGTCTTAATTACATGTTATGTGTGGGCTCCAGTAACATCCATCCATCCATCCATCCATCCATCCATCCACTGATCTACCTGGATGTTCCCTGGAGGACTAAAACGCTTCAGTCAGAGACGTCTGTGGGTCTGTTGGGGCAATGAGAGAAGTTTCGTCTCCTCTCTCCGTTTCTGGGGCTCGACGTTTTCATGTTTTTTCACGTGCTTAGATAAATTTGTTGTGTTTCCACTGAAATGAACCGGCTTTTTACAAAACATACAGCTTGATTTCATTTACGGTATTAAAATAAAGCCAAACGGTGCTACTTCCTCTGTTCATGTTTTTTCGCTGCTGCGGTCTCTCTCAGCTGTTTCTTTGCTAAGTTTGTGTGAGAGCTGAGTGGGCGGGCCAGGCTGAGCCTGCGTGCTGATTGGCTGGCGCCGCTGAGCCATGTACGAGAGGGGAGGGGGAGCGGGAGAGTGCTGCTGCAGTCAGCGCGCCTGCTGACTGACACTGACTGAAAGCATGTGAGCAACATGCGTTAATGCGCGATAAAATAAATATCGCCGTTAATAGTGTAATGAATTAACGCGAAATTAACGCGTTAACTTGCCCAGCCCTAATATATATATATATATATATATATATATATATATATATATATATATATATATATATATATATATATATATATATATATATGTATAGTTTGTCTTGAGAGTAGGATGATGGAGTCAGGTTGTGTAGTTTGCTCATATGTTTGCTAAAGATGTTCTGAGTGTTTTTGTACTGTTGCTTGATGTAATCTTTATAACGATTTCCAAGAAATTATTTATGCAGTTGTTTTTGTAGGCTTATTTCTATAACAACTCTGAATAGCCTACTGCTGTATTGTCAGATACATTAAGCCTTTCATTTAGTTGGTGTCATGATGAAGCTTTGCCTGCTGCACCATGGACATTTCATGGGACTTTCACCTCCCATACAGCTCCAGTTCCACCTCAGTAATCACCTACACCTGTCAGCCACTAATCAAGCCTGGACTACTTACACCTCCCTCAGTCAGCTCTTCCCTGTTTGATTGTCTGCTCATTACTGCTCACCTCATCCTTTCCTTGTCCAGCCCGAGTTCCCTTCGTCTCCGCCTGCCTGCCTGTAAGTACTCTCTCTGCTGTGCTGCTGGTTCTCCTGCTACCTCCGTGCTCCACGGTTCTCTCTCCAGTGCTCCGGCTCCGTCCGGCTTGCCAGTTCCTGCCATCACCATCCGTCCGGCTTGCCAGTTCCTGCCATCACCATTCTCCTGCTCCAGCCCAGTACAGACTGTTGGTTTTCATCCTCCACTATCCACAACCTTCAATAAACTCTCAAATTAAGCTCTGCTTGTGTGTGGTTATGTTCAGGTTCATATAACAAATCATGACAGTTGGATGATGTGTTAGCTGCCCTCCTTTAAACTTTCACTATATGTAATCCCACTAAATAAGCTTTTTCCCCCCTGCATGACCTTGTTTTGGAACACGGGAAGAAAGAAACCCCATTGTACCATATACTGCCATTTTAACATACTGCATGATGGGGCATATAATGATAGTGTGAAAATAACCCACAATATCAACTACATTGTGATGTATTTTATTTAAATGTGGATAGATTCAATCTTATATATTTTTTTGTAGATAAATAAGATCTGTTTGTCTTGCAAAGTTCCACAAGATGAATCATATTATGAATTTGCCGTTGAACCCAAATGCAGAAAGGACATTGGTAGACTTAATGTGTTGAGAAGATTTAATTATTTTAAAAATTAAGGAATGTACAAGTTGACAACAGAAAAAATATTCTAAAGTCACTTGACCAGAGTGAGATCAACAAAAGAATCCAGCAATGAACAAACAAATCTAGAAGCTTAAATCTTGAGATGTAACTAGTGACATGTCACTAACATCAGTAGAATGAATGGTAGCTGAGTGGGATGAAAAACTAAGGACCTGAGGACAGATATCCAATAAACATAGAATGGATGTGAAAAAAAAAACGAATTAAGAACTACAAAGGTTCTACTTATTGAATCAAAAAGACCAACACTAACATTCAAGGCTAATCACAAATGTGTAGAAAAAAAAACACCAATAAATGTGGAAACTAAATCACTGTTATGAATAGAGCTGGAGAACCCGATATCAGCCAGACACAGAGTTTAGTTCTAAAAGGTTTATTGCAACAATGAATAGTGGATGAAGAGGCAGGCAGCCAGTAATGGGCAGGAGACTAGAGGATGCAGGTGGGGTGACTGGCAGAACCAGACTTGAACAGGTGTGGCAGGCAGTGACAGATTTAGACCAGAGATAAAGGCAGGAGTGGACCAGAATAGGTGATGCAGACCGAAGGAACCACCAGAAGGGGCAGAGTGAGCGGCTGGTCTCTAACGAGCAGGACAGACTTTTGCAGCACATAGACACAGGGAACATACAACAGTGAAGGCTGAACACAAATAAAACACAGCTAGTTGGGCACACAGAAAAGAGGCAAGGCGGCAGAGCACATGAAGCAAGATGAGACGTTCTAGCAGGGATGAGATGGCTGAGGCAGGTATATGTATTTTTCCATTGGCAGAACTTGTACAGTGTTTTCAAGCCAACCTTTCATACTTGAATTCAATATGGATTTCCATCCTTGTGCAATTGTCCATCTGGTCTGTAATAAACACAGGGTGTGATCATCTTTCTGTTGGTGGAGTTGAGCTTAATGTCCTTAGGGAATAGTCCTAGTATGCACAGTTTAGGGCATAGAGGGAGGTCTGTCTTGGTTATAACAGAAAGAACTTGAATAACCTCTCTCCAGAAAGTCTGTAGCTTTGTGCATGACCATAGACAGTGGATAAGTGTACCTTTACATGTTTGACACTTCACACATACATCAGGAGTATTAGCGTTAAACTTCTGTAGAACCTAAGGTGTTATATATAACCCCATGACCCACTTATATTGTAAAAGTTTGAGACCGGCATTACATGTTTGTGTTTGTGATTTCTTACATACAGTTTGCCATTCAGAGTCTGTTATTTCTTGTTTCAGATCAGTACACCATGCAAGTCTCTTTTCCTCAGAGGATTCTTGGGTCCCAAGTAACAGAGTCTTGTAAAATGTAGAAATAACCCCTCTTTGCCTCATACAAACAGCTATATTTTCTATTGTGGTTAATTTGGGTAAAGAGATATTCTTTTGTGTCTTTTGAATATAATCTCTAATCTGTAGGTATTTAAAAAATGCTTAGTAGGTAAACCAAACTTTTGCTTAATCTTTTCAAATGACATTAAAACTCCATCTTGAAAGAGGTCTGCTATTTTGGCAATACCTTTATCCGCCCACAGTTTAAACCCCTTGTCCATTGTTGCGGGTGGAAAATTTTCATTTCCCCAAATGGGGGTAAACTGTGACAACTTGGGGACATCATTCAAGTATTTATGGACCTCGTGCCATACAAATATTGTATTTCTTACAAATGGGTTGTCTGTAGATTTATTAAGTTTCCCTGGTCTTGCAGAAAATAGGTACAGTTGGAGAGATAAATTGGTAGACGTAAATCTCTCTATATCAACCCAAGAAAGGCTTAAATGAGATTTAAACCAGAAAGAGGCTGTCCACAGTTGACATGACCAGTAATATAATTTTAGATTAGGAAGTTTCAATCCCCCTCTATCGAAAGGCAGGTAAAGAAGCGTAAGACGAAGTCTTGCTCTGCGGTTATTCCATATGAAGTCTCTGAAGAGTTTGTTCATATTGGTGAAAAAATTTGGAGGTGGTGGAAGTGATATGCATTGAAATAGGTATAAAAACTTAGGTAGTATTGTCATCTTCAAAATATTAATTCGGCCAACCATTGAGATTGGCATTGTTGACCATCTTTTTATCATATTGGTCGCAGATTCTATTACTGGGTTATAATTGCAATTTACTAAATCCTTTAGTGTGGGTGTAATTTTGATACCCAAGTATGTAAAGCTGCTAACGTTGGTGAAAGGGGTTTGTATTGGTGGAGAGATTCTTTCTAAATGGTTAAGAAACAAGATGTTCGACTTTGATTCATTAACTGTATACCCTGAAAATGAACCAAATGTGTCTATTAACTTCAGCAGGTTAGGAATTGAATCACTTAATTGTGTCAGGAACAAAACTATATCATCAGCAAAAAGACTTATTTTGTTCTCAGTATCGCCAATTTTGATGCCTGTTATATTAATGCTTTGTCTGACTGCGATGGTCAGTGGTTCGCTCGCTAATGCAAACAAAAGGGGCGAGAGAGGGCACCCCTGCCTAGTTCCTCGCTGAAGTTGAAAGGGCTCCGATGTGACAAAATTAGTTGTGACTGCTGCACTTGGGGATCGGTATTGCATTTTCACAAAGCTGCAAAAATAATCGCCAAACCCAAACCGCCTCAGAATTTTGAACAAATATGCGTGTTCGACCATGTCGAAAGCGCTTTTTGCGTCGAGTGAAATTATTGCCGTGTTTGTGCATTCCTGCTTTGCATAAATGATGTTTAATACTCTATGGATGTTATGAAAGCCCTGTCGGTCTTTAATGAAGCCAATTTGATCAGGCTCTATTAAGGAGGGAAGTTGTTTTTCCAAGCGTCTTGCAAACACCTTTGGAATTATTTTGGCAGTTTTTTGGCAGTGCTATGCACCTCTAAAGGCGTCTCTATCTTATTCTTTATTTTTCATCCGTCACGATTAATGCGGCCCGAACCGTAGCGTGCACCCCCACAATATAGGTATCAAAACGTGCGGTTCGATTACGAGATGTGTGCTACTACTTTTATTGGGTTTTCGAGTTACCATGGCAACAAAATTAGCGAAAAACCACCCCCAAAAAACCTATATGAATGAATGGAGTCGGGTAGAAAGAAAGCCTCAAAAAAGCCTCCAAATGACCAATTTCAACGCTGTACTGTGTCGTCGTGCTTTCACCTACGAACACCATTTAATTTCCAGTTTGTAGATATATCTGTGACCTACTCAGAAGTGAAAACGGGATGTGGATATCTTTTATCGTCTCTTCACAGTTACTCCTCAAAGCTCATGTCCAAAAATCAGCGAAATCATCGTTTACAATGAAAGTCAATGACGGAATTCTCCAACCGCTAGAGTGGCCCACTCTAGCTTTTTTAAAGATTTCAAAACTCCGAACAACTTGACCTTACTCGCTCGATTTTCACTCTACATAGACAAATTATACATCAAAACGTAGGTATTTATGTCAGGATTCGGGAAATGTAACCCTCTTTTGTGTGGCATTTATAGATTTTTCGCAAATCACCTCAGACCGACACAAACCCGAAACCTCCCCCATTCATTTCCTATGGAGCGGTTTTAAAAAATGACGTCTGAAAATCCAAAACATCACATGTGTTCGCATCGTCGCTACTCCTAAACCGTTTTATGTACACACATGAGACTTTCGCACACAGTCCCAACCCTTCTGGCACTCACAAAAAAGGAATTTTGTGGAGAACTGTTACGGTTTTTCCGCAGGAACAATCTGTTCGGGAGTAGCGAATGTGCAAAATCCTAAAAACGCTTTGGAGCTGCATTTTCCCACATCAACCACTTTTTTACATCGTCGCTGTGTCTACACCGATTTTTGTACAAACATAAAAATGAGCTTCATGGTCCTCAAAAGCCTGCTGATACTCACGGTGAAAGAATTATTTTGATATCTCGTATACTTTTTGAGTTACAGTGATTTGTTCGGGACCCTTTTTAGAGGATTTCAGAAATTCCATAAAAATCCCCTTTAGACCATAATTTTTTACGCCTTTATTAAACTTTTTCCAGCAAAAAACGATAGCTTGTCTTCTTCCCCTATCCGTTATGAACTAAAGGCAGAAAAAATTACGTCTCTACCATTTACGGATCAGGAGATATGAAGCATTGTTCGAGGCAAGGTTCTCCATTATAACCCAATAGGCAGATTCTGACGGTAAGTGTCTGCACTTCTGTAGACGGGCCGCTGCAGGTGTGTGAGTGAGTTTCCATGACGACGGAACTCTGAGGGCCAGAGGGAGAAGCTCCATTGGGATACAATGGCAACTTTCGACGCCCGCTGCAGCGGCTGTGATTAATGTAGGAATCTGAAATTCGCACAGTCACTTCCTCTTAACATTTTAAAATTTTCATGTGACTTTCAGCCATGTGTCACTTTTCTGCCCCATTTTGGATTTCAAATGCTTTCCTATTGGGCCTTTGCTTCCAACAGGACCTGGCATGATAACCAGACACGACCCAATTGGCCAATACAGCACCACTCACCTGAGGGAAATGGCACTACTGACAATTTTGGTCAAATGTTGAGTTCCGGGCCCAGATGTGGTGACGCTGAGTTGCTAAAGGAGGCCAATCTGACCCATGAACTTTGGTCACGTTTGGTGACATTAAGTATTGGCACCCCTACTTGAGGCACTTCCCAGTACAGGATTTGGACCAAACTGACAGAGTACAATCACCCGGTGATACTGAACACAAGCTTGTTAGCAGCTAACTGTTAGCATGTTGCTAACCGGAAGTAGCTCTAGGAAGGTCTCACCAACTTCTACTTCATAGTCTGTTCTTACTTTAGAGAGAAAGCTCCAAAAGAAATTTGGGCAACGTCACATAAAGCATCTCAAAGCTATGAGGTGTCAAACATCCAATGCTTTTCAATGGGGGACCAAACCCCTTATGCTCCCAATAATGCATGACCTTATATGGCACTATAGTATAGCTCAGATGGAAAATGCAGGCTTTGCATGCATGAGGTCATAGGATCGAATCTTGGTGTGGCAGACTTAGAGTTTTATATTATAATCCCCACAGTATGTATAACTAAACATGTGTGCTGATCCTATGAAGTATTTTTTTGTACCACCCGCCATTTTGAGTTACCATGGCAACGTTATAAACGACGTATTTTCTCCCTAATTGAGGCTCATCCCAGTACAGGATTTCAACCATACTAACAGAGTAACATCACCCGCTGATACTGAACACAACCGAGCTAGCGGCTAACCGTTAGCATGTTGCTAAACAGAAATAGCTTTAGGAAGGTCCTACCAACTGCTGCTTAGCCAGAGTTCTTCTGCCTTTACAGACATAGAGGGCTGCAGCTGTTAGTGAGTCTCCATGACAACGCTGCTAGCAAGAGGCTCCTAGGAGGTCCATTGACTTAACATGGCACCTTTCAACGGCCGCTGCGAGGGCTGTGAAGACCGTAGGAACCTGAAATTTGCAGTGCTGTTCCTGTTGCTATTTCTGACGGTACGGTACGCACCAAGTGGCAGGCACCTTGCTAAATTTCTTCAGAAATGTTTCTAGTTTTTCATGTTATACTGTTCTGGGACAAAAGCAAAACCCTGCAAATGAATCCGTAGTTCTGTATTGTTGTTCAGACATTGAGTACAAATACAGGAAATTCTGCTCCCCATTTAGCACAATGTTGCAATATTACAACATTTCTGTAAAAACTTACGAAAACATTTTTTTGAAAATACTTCATTTTCAGCCTCCTACAACAACATCTGAGTGGTTGAATTTTTTTGTTGTTTGTGTTTTTCTATATTTGGGTTTTACAGGGTTAAAGGAGCAATGAGTAATAATGACACCTAGTGTTGCAATTCAATCTGAAAAACACACACAGAAAGAAAAGGCAATTAGAAGAGTTTTATTGATACAATATTTTAAGAGTTTGGTGCTCAGACCTCGGCAGGAAAAATTCACGCTGAATTATACTTCAATATGCATAAGCAGGCATATGAGAATAGGGATATTTCCCCCCCAGGTCTGAAACTGGTGGTGGAGTGGAGATAAATAAAGTTTGTTCAGTCCATATGATGATTTGTTTGAGCTAGATGTCCAACTTGATAAACACAGGTTTGCATTAACTGTCCATGATGAGCAAGCATGAAGCAACTGTGGAGAGGAAAAACTACCCTTTGGGAAGAAACCTCTGGCAGAACCAGGCTCAGCATGACGGTCTTCTGCCGGACCGTTTTAAGGAGTGACTGGGAATTCCATAAGAGTCCAGAAGGAATTACACTCTCATAGGGACGAGGTTGAAGGAGGACCGTAGGAAAGCCAGGCGGAGCTTGCTACGATGGTGGAGAAGGGGATGGAGGTGGGTTGAAACCGGTCAACAGAGTCCAAACCGGACACGCCCAGCCACCGCTTGCTCGCTGAGCAGAAGGCCAAGACGAGGATGTGGAGTTCTTTTAAGATGAACCCAGGATGCTGATTGGCTTCGAGGAGGAGCAGTTCAAAGCTGATTGGCTTGCGTCGGAGGCGGATGAGTCTCTGATTGATGGAGGTAGGCAATAGAGTTTCCTAAGTCTGAATTTTGGCTTAGCTTCATTTCAATCTGAAAAACTCACACAGAAAGAAAAGGCAATTAGAAGAATTTTATTGATACAATATTTTAAGAGTTTGGCGCTCAGACCTCGGCAGGAAAAATTCACGCTGAATTATACTTCAATATGCATAAGCAGGCGTATGAGAATAGGGATATTTCCCCCCAAAAATTGCAGAGGTCGAGGCCGGTGCGTTTGTATGGTCGAAAGACAATGAGACTTGGATTAAAACTAAAAACAGAGACAAGTAGGATGAGTTATAGAGGAAAAAGTGCTGCAAAGGCAAAGAGCTGCAAAGGCTTACCAAACAGGGCCAGTTGCTGCGAAGGCCCACTAAAATTGAGAGAGATGAATGAGAGGTGTATGGTAAGGTGCATGAATAGAGATGGTTGGTCTCAGGATGATACTTGGAACTGAAAGGCTTGCAAAGGGGAATGTCTGAAGCAAAATACGACATTAGTGCAATGGTTCTTGCGCTTGCCGAAAAGCAGGCCGAGAGATGATTTGGAGTTGCTGTTTAAGGTGAACACTGGATGATGATTGGGCTTCGAGGAGGTGTGGCTCGAAGCGAATGCTCCATCGGAGGCGGACAAGCCTCTGATTGAATGGAAGTAAGCAAAAGTTCTTCGGTTGTATTTCCGCCTTTAACATCATTTCAAACTAAAGACTCACAAAGAGAGAAAAGCGATAAGAATTTATTGATACAATAGTTTAAACTTTGGCGCTTGGACCTCGGCAGGAAACATAAATCAGGAAACATGATTTATACTTTAACGTAGATAAGCAGATGTATGAGAATAGGGAAATTACCCCCCAAAAATGCCGAGGTCCAGGCCAGAGCGTCAGCAAGTTCAGAAGGCAGAGAGAAGGAGAAGGATGAGTAATGAAGGAAAAAAGATGTGAAAGCTTAGCAAAGAGGGCCATTGCCGCAAAGCTTACCAAATTTAAACAAGATGAATGGAAAGATGAGGTGAGGTTGATGGAGAGGTGGAAGGTGAGGTGAAAGGTCAGTTTCTAGCTGATGCACGTGATGAATGAATAATCATAGCAGGGAGCATGGTGGGAAGCATGCAGGGGACATGGGAGGGAACACACAGGAGCATGGCAAAGAACGCAGGGAACATGGCAGAGAACGCAGGGAATATGCAGAGAACGCAGGGAACACACAGGGAGCATGGCAGAGAACATGGCAGGGAGCATAGAAGGGAACATGGCAGGGAGCATGGCAGGGAACATGGCAGGGCAGGCTGCATGGCCGAGAACACAGGGAATATGGCAGAGAACGCAGGGAGCATGGCAGAGAACGCAGGGAGCATGGCAGAGAACGCAGGAAATATGGCAGAGAACGCAGGGAGTATGGCAGAGAACGCAGGGAACACACGGGGAGCATGGCAGAGAACATGGCAGGGAGCATAGAAGGGAACATGGCAGGGAGCATGGCAGGGAACATGGCAGGGCAGGCTGCATGGCCGAGAACGCAGGGAATATGGCAGAGAACGCAGGGAGTATGGCAGAGAACGCAGGGAACATGGCAGAGAACGCAGGGAACATGGCAGAGAACACAGGGAACATGGCAGAGAACGCAGGGAGTATGGCAGGGAGTATAGAAGGGAGCATGGCAGGGAGCATAGAAGGGAGCATGGCAGGGCAGGCCGCATGGCAGGGAAGAGGGCGTTGCAGGGAGCATAGAAGGAAACATGGCAAGGAGCATAGAAGAAAACATGGCAAGGAGCATAGAAGGAAACATGGCAAGGAGCATGGAAGGAAACGCATGGCAAGGAGCATGGAAGGAAACACATGGCAAGGAGCATAGAAGGAAACATGGCAAGGAGCATGGAAGGAAACATGGCAAGGAGCATGGAAGGAAACATGGCAAGGAGCATGGAAGGAAACATGGCAAGGAGCATAGAAGAAAACATGGCAAGGAGCATAGAAGGAAACATGGCAAGGAGCATGGAAGGAAACGCATGGCAAGGAGCATGGAAGGAAACACATGGCAAGGAGCATAGAAGGAAACATGGCAAGGAGCATGGAAGGAAACATGGCAAGGAGCATGGAAGGAAACATGGCAAGGAGCATGGAAGGAAACATGGCAAGGAGCATAGAAGGAAACATGGCAAGGAGCATGGAAGGAAACGCATGGCAAGGAGCATGGAAGGAAACACATGGCAAGGAGCATAGAAGGAAACATGGCAAGGAGCATAGAAGGAAACATGGCAAGGAGCATGGAGGGAAACATGGCAAGGAGCATGGAAGGAAACATGGCAAGGAGCATAGAAGGAAACATGGCAAGGAGCATAGAAGGAAACATGGCAAGGAGCATGGAAGGAAACACATGTCAGGGAGCATGGAAGGAAACACATGGCAAGGAGCATGGAAGGAAACACATGGCAAGGAGCATAGAAGGAAACTCATGGCAAGGAGCATAGAAGGAAAAACATGGCAAGGAGCATAGACGGAAAAACATGGCAAGGAGCATAGAAGGAAACATGGCACGGAGCATAGAAGGAAACGTGGCACGGAGCATAGAAGGAAACATGGCAAAGAGTATGGCAGGGAAGGCCGCATGGCAGGAAATATGGCAGGGAACACACAGGGAGCATGCAGGAAGCATAGAAGGGAACATTGCAGGAAGCATGCAAGGAGTATGCAGGGAACGTAGTGGGGAACATGGCAGGGAACATGAATAAATGAATGACCATGAAAGAATGAACAGAATAACAGAACGCCTGCATGGCGGGATGGCTGGATGACAGAATAAATGACAGGAAACGCATAAATGACAGGATGAATGACAGGAGATGCATGAATGAATGACCATAAAGGAATGAACAGGATGATAGGACAACTGCATGGCGAGACGCCTGGATGACACGATAAATGACAGAGGATGCTGAGGGATGATGCACATAAATGAATAAGTGACCAAGAGGGAATGAACAGGACAGGACGCGGCTTAATGAAACTTGAATGAGATTTGAATCCACCACCAGTATTTGCAGTTAGATTACCTTGAAGATGAGCATTAGGCGGCTAAGATGAATGAAAGGTCAGAGCAGATATGTGAGGCATGCTGATGATAGCCATCACCCAGCGATTGGCTCCACGAGCGTCTGCTGTTGTGCAGCTCACATCCTGAATGCTGAAATAACTCTAGATGAAAGGCCACAAGATTGACGGTTTTTTGGACAGTTTCACGAATCTGCGAACCAACTGTTTTTAGAATCCCCCAAAACTTACGGATGCACATCCGTAAAATTAAACGCATCTACAGACAAAGACATTATAGAAAGTATATTTCAAATCTGGACGAGAAGCAAGCCAGACCAGAAGGAAAGTTCAGAACGGCAACTCTTAACCAGAGTATCCTGTTCAAGGAGGGAAGGAAACGGAATTAGTGAGCTCAAGCTGCCTGGAAATAAAAACGTGACTCTTGAAATGATGCACCTGCGGGATTGAGGTGACTGAGCGAGGAGAGTAGCTGACGCTCAGAAATAACTGATAGGAGAAACGCATACCAAATGCTGTTATGAATCGATTAGCTTAGACCATGTTGTTTGGATGAATTTAATAATTTAATTCAGACTCTGCACTGCATCCTGCTAACTGATGATCTCATTGCTTAGTAGCTTCGGTTAGCCTCACGCCTGCAGAGAGGATCCGTAATTGAAAATAGTATCAACCAGACAACAGCACCTTCAGTGATGCTCTCCGGATATTCATCTTGAATGAATTCTTGAACCTAAAAGAAGAAATAGACAATCCCTAAATACATGAGCAAGTTTGCTGTTAAAGATCGCCCAATACTCAAACCGTCCCCACAGCCATCCCGACATCGGGTCCCAGCTGACATTCAGACAATACCTAAGAACAAAACCTTAAATAACTTTAACATGTATAATTTCACAACACCTGAAGAATTGATTGGCAAAACATTGAAATGACAAGAGTGACAGAAGTGGCCTAGTCAGCATAAATGAGAAGTCTGAACCCAATACAGACCAGTCCAAGCGGATGCCAAATTGCACCAGAGTTGCAGCGGTTTAATAACGATTGGTATCAATTGCTGAATTTAAAATGCACTTCATACTCCAACCAGTAGGTGGCAGCAATGCCACCACAAGCCCAGTGGCTACCGGCAAAACCAGAAGAAGAAGAAAACGAAAACAAACAGTAAAACGAAATACGTTCGCCTGAATAGAGGACGAACATGGGTGAATACATATTACCTGAGCTGGCTCCGAACGCATTAGCGAGTGAATGAGAGAGTAGAACCGGCTGAAAAGTTGCGGCCGGGACGAGCGGCAAGGTGGTGCCGCAAAGCCGATGAAAACCAGAGGAGGTCCCGGATGAGTCGGCGAATCCGCGAACCAAGAGCCAGCCCCACGGGATCAGTTGAGAAAGACCCCGGCGCGCTATGAAGCGAAGCTGACTGGAACTTAGGCAGAGTTGGGACGCGTCTGCGTCGCTTGCGAGTTCGTTGCGCCAGGAATCGGAGCTGACGAAAACAGAGGTTGGAAAGGAAGATGTGCGGCTAGACGGTATTCATATGGCAGGAGGATTTCAGGATAAGTTATTATCTCTTGAAACCGGTCAACAGAGTCCAAACCGGACATGCCCAGCCACCGCTTACTCGCTGAGCAGAAGGCCAAGACGAGGATGTGGAGTTCTTTTAAGATGAACCCAGGATGCTGATTGGCTTCGAGGAGGAGCAGTTCAAAGCTGATTGACTTGCGTCGGAGGCGGATGAGTCTCTGATTGATGGAGGTAGGCAATAGGGTAGTTCACGCGTGACGTCAGCGCTACATCCGGGTCCCGCGGGTAGGCAAAAACAGAGCTGCCCTCGTCTACTACATGACAAAACGGGTGATTTAGAGCGTACTTTTATTTTGTTTATTTTTGGAATCTAAACAATGCCTACGACTTGTTGTGCTCCCGGTTGCACACAGAGGCATTCCAAATCGTTGGATGTACGTTTCTGTCGTTTACCGAAGGAGGAAGGACGAAGAAAGAAATGGATATTTTCAATGAAAAGAGCGCAGGCAGACACTCCCAATGGACTGGGGGAGCTATCATACTACGACTACACTTCATCTCCAGTAAATAGAACTTAATTCTGCTCTAGTCATTGTTCTACTTAAATAGCGGCGGAGGGGAGGTGGCGATCGCTACACGGGCCGGAGAAGCGGCAGCAGCCGTTGTCTGAAGCAGCAGCCGTTGTCTGAAGCAGCAGCAGCCGCTGCTGCTTCAGACAACGGCGGCGGAGCAGGCAGCGGCTGCTCAGCCCGTTCACGGGCTGTGGCAGCAGCAGCCAGCGGAGAAGCCGCTGCTGTTGCTAGCAGCGGCTTCTCCGGCCCGTGTAGTGTTTACGCAGCAGGGCTGCTGCTGCGTAAACACTACACGCAGCAGCAGCAGCGGCTACAGCAGCTACAGCAGCTACTGCTGCTATTATGCCCCCGTTCACGGGTGCTAGTACTTCTGTGTTTACGCTGCAATGTCGCCGACACCGCCACCCATTTTAACAAGACAAAAACACCTAAATAATTTGTTATTGTTTCACCGGGTCCCGTCTACGGTGAAGCACCCTCGGTGGACCCAGTTCGTTTTACCCAGTCAGGCGACCCCCACTTACTTATTACCTTGAATGTAGGACGCATAAAACAGACAAGTATGCTTTTAGTTATATTTTATCTACGTAAAGACAGAGAAATAGTTACAGTCACACCAGCGCTGATGGGCCCCTGATCGGCAGGCGGCCTCGAGTGCTCATCACACAAACATTATAAAGGGATCTCGGGACACACCCACACAAGGGCGGTACACATCCAAACTGTGACATCAGCAGGGAAGCTGTGTCACCTCCGGGGTGGTATCTGATAGATATGTGCCAATCTTTTGGGTCAGTGCCATGCAGTTCTGGGATAAACAGCTCGTTCCACTTGACCTTGTTGATATCCTAACAGACCCCCTGATGATGTGTCATTATGGCACATCACCAAAGATGATCAACCAGTGGAACGACAGCTCTCAGTCTGTCCCTCTCCCAGAACAGTCGGTCATTCCGTCCAATCCAAGCAATCCAAGCACGTCAGCTTCCGGCTTCCAGAGTCCATCCATCCGTGTTCTCCATGGCAGTCGATAGTGCGGCTCAGTCCCTGGGGTCACACAATCTCTGCTGGTGTGCCCGAAAGGCACTTTGTAAAAAACAGTCCAGTTGTCCGTTAGCCCCCCCCTGTTGGTGTGCCCCAAAGGCACATCACAACGAAAACTGTTCAAAGGAATGGGCCGGACAAACCACAATGGAAACATCTTAGCATCAATCAGCATGAATACTTCATAATTCAGCATTTTTTACTCAACACCACAGTCCAAGCATTTTAACTACAATTTAGGGTTCAACTATTTGAGCTAGGCCTGTGCGCACATTATTTTAAGTTTACTTTAGACTAGATAAGCTAAAGGTGTACCTTAATCAAGACCAAATTCGTCTACTCTACCCCCACCCCAAAAAACCTCCTACTCGGTCCTCCACTCTCCATTCCTATGGACAAACATCCATCACTTTCAAACCTCACAAATCCAAGAGTACCAGTAGGGGGCATCACAGGGCAGGCTGAGTCTTCATCACAAAAAACCATCTCTAAGAAATGGCAAAAAAGTGATGGAGCCCAGTCTAGGGGAATCCCACTCTGGGCCAATCTGAGCGAGAAGACACCCTGTAATGAATCTAGAAATTAGCCTTACCGAGTAATTTATGGATCTGTGATAGCCATCAGATCCTGGTTCTCTATATAACAAAGCAAAAAGATTGCAAGAACTGTAGGTCTTGGTGTGTTTGTCTGTAACAGAGAGTTTTCATTCTTAGTCATAAAGCCATAGCGATCAACATAATGCAACATCACAGTATAAACATCATAACACATAAAATCAAACATGGAAGTCAGTCGAAAACAGAAAGGAGAAAGAAAAGAGAAAAAATCAGTTTTGTGATATAAAAAGAGTCTGTACGTCAATAACGCAAGTAAAAAACGTCAGGCCAGTCTGAGCACGTGGCAGACATGAATCTATTCGCGCATAAGTGGTCAGCTCAGTGTTCTCAGGCAACTGCTCCTTCATGGCAAACAGAAAGAAGAAAACATAAAAAAAATTCATAGGTCTCTGGCATGTTACTCCCAAACTTCTTAAGTCCTCTTCTTATTCCTCAGCATGGACAAAAACGATTTAGTTGGATGGTAATGAGTGTTCTGTCCTTTGTCAGACAATAAGCATTTTATCCCCAGGAAAATGCTCTGTTGAGATGGTTGGCAGACACCAGGCCTTGTTTACTGTTGGATAACAGAAACAAGGTGTAATTAGTGTTCTTATCAAGACTCCCAATCCTTCTTTCATTTACCTTCTTCAAACACTTTCACATCCAGATTTCCGTTCACAATTATTATGCTCTTAGCTTAACCTCCTTTACTGTAATCATTAGATCTTGCATTACTCTTATATAAAAGGAGGAATCTGAAAGTTAAACATTATCTGCAGCAGCATTTCTCTATAATTCTTTCCCATGTGTGTCTCACCTTACAATTGTCCAACAGTTGAAAAATCTCTGCAATAGAAATTTATCATCATATGTTTCATGGCTACTGTGACACGGTTCATCTCAATTTATCTAGCACACAGGGAATTGTACTAAAACCTTTCAGAAACTTCTTACTGAACCAGCTCTAAAATACTTCACATTTTTCTAAAAAGTCCAACAGAAAAACCCTTAAGTTTGTAAAAGAAAGCTCTACTATATATATTTGCAGAATAATGTTGTGATATTAATCAGAAGCAGCCCTATGTACTTCTTGTCTTATTTTGAAAAGCTCAGCTAAGAGAAAGGAAGTGTGTGCATGCCCCTCGCCCACACGGAGTTGTGATTGGTTGCTATTCCGGAAGTGGGTGTAGCCCAGGGCGGAGACAGGAAGTAGTTCTGTGAATCAGTTTCAGCTTGACGTGCATCAAACAAAAAGACTTGTAGTTGAATGCGCCCTTCACCTGACGCGAAGAGCAATTCTAACCCCATTAATTCTTGATTTTTTAATCACTTCTGCTTGTTTTAACAGACAGCTTTTGTAAACAACCCTGGTTTTATCGTATGTCCCCCTGTTTGAATCTTGTTTCAAACAAACCTTTAAACTGTAGTATGCTGTGAGCAGTAACTCATTGTTGCTTATTAAACACATCGCCCCCTGACCATGTAAGAAGCTCCATACTGCTCTAGGTCTTTAAACCTTTTTCAGTCATTCAACATTAGTTTATTTGATAATACATCCAAGCATAATTATATCCCCAAGTAAATCAACCCTTTAACAAGTATCTAGTTTTTGTTCTCATGTGTTTAGTTCATCCTTGAAAAACTTTAAGCAGACATTATTCCGAGTGATTTTCTTACAGTTTCATTCATTTATTATTATTATTACTGTTGTGATCTTATATCACCCAGTGATCTATAAATCCTTATTTTATGTTTGCACCGTCTTGTCCCAGCAGATTAAAAATTCCCATTTTAGAATTTGCCTTTTTGTTTCATCAACCACTGTCTGTTGTAATTATTCAAGAAATTGTGCACTTCCTTTAAACCCTCTTAAATATTGACTACCCATTGGTAAATGATCAGCTTTAAGTTTTGCCGCTCTTTTAATTCTTTGTTTGAACACGTCTCTGTCTCCGTATTTGTTTTGGCCTCTATAATTTTGTTCTTTGCATTTTAAGTGTGAACCTGGTCAGGATAGAGAAAGTCATTTCCGATGCTCCTTTTGGCAACCCCAGCAAACCCAAAAACAAAAATGTTCACTGTCAGTGTTAGGTTACAGGTAATCCCTGTGGGAACACGACGTCGTCTCCTTTGTCCAACCTGGTTTCAAGCGCCTGTGTCATCGAAACACTCCACCACCTGCGACAAATCTCTGACATTTTCAAACCACAGCAGCAATTCCTGGGTGTCCACACCCCCTGTCTGAAATGTCTCTAGTCGTAAGCCCAGGCTTTCAGTTTATCTCCTCTTTATTGTCCCCCTTTCGGGCCCATTAACCCCAAGTTGCATATTGTTGAATCCCCATTTTCAAATGTTCTTTTTGTTGAGAGTCCAAGAGTGTGTTCTAGGTGCGTTTCCTGAACGCCAACCTCTCCATGTCATGTTCGTGAAACCTTGTAGTTGAATTCCATCACCTGTGAAGCAAAGCAGTCATGCATAGTCTTGTTAGCACAGCAGGAGTTTCACTGTCCGGTGCCATTGCAGCTCTGATGTTCTTCAGAGCCAACCTTCATGCATCGATATCATGTTGAAGCCGTTATCCTCCTATCATCATCTTGTGTCCAGGAGTCACTTCTGCTGTCCTGACCAGATACCAAATGTCCAACTAATCTAATTGACCTCATTACTTTTCTGCATGTACAAGAGGACGATCGTTAGATTATCCTGGTCTAAAAGACCACTAGGTTAATAGATGACTAAACTATATTTATGTGGGTTTATTTCTTCTGGATGTTTTAACCTGTAGTTAAAGAACAACTATTGTGCTATTTTGTGTTCAAACAGATAGTTGTTAAGTCTCCTCACACCTTTTAGGTAACTGCGTACAATTCCAAACTATTTCCACTGGTGCTTTAATCCCTAATTTACCCAAGTTATTTATTAGGATAAGGCATTATTATTCTAAACTTCCAGTTTTATCCATTTAAGTCCTTAACCTTTGTGGTGCTTTACATCCTAATTATTATGTTCTTAGTTGCGCCTCTGCTTACTTTAAGATACCCAGTAAATGTTGTGCTCACAATTTCTCCTTCGCTTGAACAAGGTTAAAAGGTTTAGAGTTTATTCTGCTTATATTGAAAAATTAGCTTGCTCACTCGTTCGTTCATTTGTTTATGCTATTAACTGTTGCTGTAATGCCTACTTTAACTTTTTCGCCCACTAGTTTTTTCATGATCATAATTATCGCTCATTGATGTAGATGTATATATATATATATATATATATGTTTTTTTTTTTTTTTTTTTTCATGTCGTCTAAATTGCATACATTGTTCTTATCCATATTCCTTTTATGATTAAACGGCCCCCCTATGTATCCCACTCCTTACTTTAATCACCAATACTCATAAGTTGTTGAACCTGTTTAGGTTTAGCATAATTACTTAAGCTGCTCTATGCTCTCATCGCGTAACTTAATATTTTGGTGCAAAATGGATGTCTTTTAGCGGTTTCCCCCTATTTCTTCTCATGCATGATGTATTTTATGAAGCTTATTGTATCTTAAAGGTGCCTCTTTGAATCTTATTCAAAACCCCTTGTGGGGTTAATAAAATTCCAAAACATATCTATATGTATTTTAAATGATTTAAATAAAAACCTTGTTAGAAAAGTAAAAGAAAATCCTTCTTATCTTTGCGAACTCTACCATCTTTGTTTCCACACCAGTACCACTTGTCCGAATGCGTTTGACCCTCTTATCGCTCGCTAATAACAGCTCTGACTTAAAACAATTAACATCCTAGGGGTTTAATAATAATCTTGATTGCTTTTAATCTGAAAGTTTTTCTTCTAATTGCATCCGCCAATGTGTATGTTTCTAATGTGTGTTTTGTGTTTTAATTATGTGCAGGAAAATCTGATGTGAAATGCAGAAGGGGTGTCTGCCAACTCATCTTTGTTTCGTGTTGTGGTCCATTGAAGGTTATCCGATGCCTCTGTCTTTGCCCCTGCAATTAGTTGTCCATTTTCAGTCCTCATGTCTCAGTTCAGCAGCACAACATCGTTCCAGGACAAGCGTTGTCCATGAATCTTCTTTCTCCAATCATTGTGTCTGAAACCACAAGGAATTCTGCCAGCATTTTGCCAATATGGATTTTGTCCAAAATCAAATTGTCTAATAAAGGAATTGTCCATCTTTATCCGTAGTGTAGTGTAAATAAGTTGAAAAGAAAAAATCAAAACAAAAATTACAAGAAAACTGTCTCAAAACAAAATCAACCACATCGTTCCCTCTAAAACAAAATTATTCTTGAAGTTCTTCACCTTTACCCCAGATCTTGATCCCTTAAAAATTTATCCAAGCAAAATATTTTACAGACAGTTCAACCTCTTTGTATAAGTTCAATAATAAAAAACATTTCTCTCAACCTTGTAGCATCACATTCCCCATTAAACCTCTATGCAGCTTCTGCAAAAATTACTGATTTTTTGTCCAAAATTTGATTAAAAACTGGATTAGGCAGGAGTCAAGTACATCACCTTTTTCTCCGTCCCCTGGACCACTGTTGCACCGCTTGGTACTAACTTGTCTCTGAGAATGCCTAAGAAAAGAGACTAAAATCTCTCCGTTAGCACATTCCAATTATATATGACCAGGTTTCCTTGCAAGAAAAAGGCAGAAAACAGGATAGAAATGTTAATGTGAGTCAGTAGAGAGGGCAGCAGTGGGAAGGGGTACATGAACAATTTCCAAAGCCACCTTCTTACCGCTAGAAGGATACTGAATACTGAATTGTACTTTATAACTAATTGTGCCTTGCCTTGCCTAGAAGGTCTCAATATTACCTGTCATAAGTTTGTTAAACTTATCATAATTTAGTCACTTTTGTCAATCCCTGCACGTCCATTTTAGATCATATCTTCTTACCATACGACCTGAAAAAGCTCCCTTCCCAGAGTCTTCTGTTGGAACAAAGGTGGCTTTACAGTTTCATCTCACATCATCTGAAAGAAGTAACTCAGAGAAAAACAATTCTGTTAGTGTATTAGGTGACAAAAGAAAACCTGGTCTTTTTAGTGTCTTGGTTCTTAACGTGATGTGTCTAAGTTCTTGGTTGGTCCAGGGGAGGTAGGAATCTCTTGTTCCTTTTCTTTCAGCGTTTTGTATTAAAACTTCTCCTTTTCTTAAATAATCTGCCGAACAACCTTGAATGCTGTCACTTTTTTGCCACTGGTGATGTAAAAATTAAAGCAAAGGAATCATTTAACAAAGGAATAATGAAAAATGCACAACACAATAAAAACCCGAAAGTAAAAAGTCTCCCAATGAGTGCATTATGTGTGTTCCAATATCTTATAGCATTCTTTTGATTTCTTTCTAGCTCTTTCGATCATGCAAACTTAGTTATTAATGCTTTTCAATCTTAATTGGTCAAGGGTGAAACTTTAAAGCAACCATTTCCTCTTTCAGTGTTTTGAGCTTCTGGTGTTTTTCTATACATGATAAGAGTTTTCCCCGTAATTCAGCACATTGAGAAAGCTACCCAGAATTGAACCCTTCAGAAGCTGGCTTTATTTTATTTTTTCCCTCTGGCATAGTTTTCGTGCCCCCAGGCCAGAACACACAGACCCAGCCTTGCCATAACATTCAGATGTTTACATCATGGTCAGATTTGTTTATCATATCTATTGTCCTGTTTCAGGTTAAACTGACCCTCTGAGGCTTGCCTCAGCTCAGCATAACTAATAACATCAGATGCTTTTGTAACTGATGACATGCTTAATGTGGCCTTGTGATATCTTGACACTTCTCAAAATTTCTCATTAGCTGCATTCAAATCCCAAGTAAAAAGAAATAAAATAAATGAATAGAGAAGCCTTAGAAAAGCAACCATATTTAGTCCCATACAGTTTTGTTCAAAGCACAGTTTTCCCTCATCTATTTAAATCAAAAATCTTGTATATCTAAACTTCCTTCAACTGGACTGGTTTGTGATGAATCATTATTATTACAAGCAATGAGATCTCAGTAATTTTAAATTACTTTAGGGCTAAAAAACAAGTGATAGGATCTCAGCCTAAATTTGTAAAACAGTAAACTTAACAAGCTTATGTAAAGCTTATTACCAGTTCAAATTTCTAACAAAGCTGAAATATTTCCATTCAAGCCATGTTAACCTCTCCGTGTATCAATTTAATTTGGTCCTGATATTTAATGTTAAAAAAAACAAACTTTGTTATTTAAATCTCTCTTTTACTTTACCTTTTTGTTAACCTAGTCCATGCTTAAAATGTCATTTGAATTACGGAGCTGCAGTTCTCCCAAAACAAATGATCATTTTGAAATCATGAACAATAATTTTAAGCGAATTAATTAATTCACACAGAAGAACGTTTAGTTACAAACGATACATACATACGTACAGTTACATACAGTTACATACATACAGATACATAGGAACGATGACAATCAGACAAACAAACACACGCAGGCCTTTACTTCTGACAGGGAGGAAGGGCTGGTCAGATCCTAACGACGGTTAGGGCAGCTTCTTTCAAAATGCCCTGGGTAACCACACGTCCAGCACAAGGGCATATCATAATCTTTGGTTGGTCCCTTTCTATTATTTCTGCACTGCGGTGTATCTCTGCTGGGAATTTGTCCCCATGGAGGTCTCTGATACATCTGAAATGGGACATCTGGAGGGAGGGATCCCACAAACTGGTCTGAACCAAACACAGGTGTCGGGGCCATAACCATCTGAGCTTTTGCAACATTCTTCTTCTTCCTCCTTTTACTTTGATTGTCTCTCAGCTGTTTTAGCTGTTCAGCTACAAGTTGTTGTTCTAACTTCTCTAAATCACTGTTAAGTTGCTTCATGTTGTTTTCATCCATATTCAGCTGATGTACCAAAGCAGCCATCCATTGATCTAAAGGCATATAATAACCCGCAACCATTCTGTCCATGTACGTCCTAACAATTTCTGTTTGACCTTCTAACATCGCCTGTTTAAAGAGTTGCTGCAGCGTGACTGATAACGGGCAAGAGCCCGTCTGGTCTTCCCATACTTTCAACATTCTGTTCACATATGCTAAAGCCGACTCCCCTGCACGTGTAGTGTCCTTTAAAAGGCCAGAATCCGTACTTACCGGATAAAACGCCCTCAGTGTGCTCCAAAGTTGCCGTGCCACCGGGTCCAGAGGGGCAGCTGCTCCTAGTTCGTCAGTTCCAGCAGAAACTTCAACCGCATGTACCTCATGTGGTTCCAGGTATGCTGATAAGCTAGTCCTCACATCACCAATAGCCAATACATACTCGCTTAAAATCTCCACGAATGCTTTGATCCAAAGGTGCGCCCCCTTTCCTTGGATCAGGAACATGTGCCTCAGATGAACGTTGTCAGCACATGAAAGAGGGCTGTAACCAGCTGCATTCTCCTGTCCTGTAGCACTGTGAGTCTGAAACAATGGCAGTTGCACACTTTGTTTTGTTCCAGATAAAAAAAGATCAGTTTTGTTAGAATGCAGATTATATCTGGGGCCCTTTTCCTCCCTGTATTCGCGTGTGTCATCGATTTTCACAACATCTGTGTCATCTGATTCTGCAGTTTTAAGAGCGTGTCTTACCACTTGTTCTATCGCAACCCTTAGCTGGTCTCGTTTGTGTCCCTCTAACCTACTTTTTCCATGTATCGGTTTTGCGTCACAGCTTACCTGTCCCTCAATAACTCTATACCAGGCACCTGCACCGAAGGGTCTGATGAAGTCACCACACTCCTGGCCTTGGATAACAGTTCTCCACTTTGGAGAGTTAGTTGTGTACTTACCTTCTTGTTTGAAAGAAGATGATTCCCTTACCCCCTGCAGATTTTCACTCTCTTGTTGATTGTCGAGGCCTGAGAAGCACATGCTGAAATACAGTTCAGTTAGTTTTATCATGCCTGCTATTTTGATTTCCTCTTTTTGGTATTTTTCTCGAACAAACTCACCTGCATCTGCCGTTTCTACTTGTGCTTGGGCTAGTCTATTTTTTAACATTTGCAAATAGTAAGTGCACATTTGGGCTACGGGTGGAGGTCCTTCTGTATCACCAAAAACCCCGTCTCCCCTCATTTTTTCACACCACTCCTCAAATTGTTTTAAATGGTTTTCAGCATCTTTGTGTGGAAAGCTTGCCATTATGCTCCCTTTTCCTGTCTCTAGCAGTGTTCCTAAAGAACACCCCTGGAGCTCATTTTCTACCTGATTCTCAGCCATTCCAGCACTCACACGTTTTGGCCAACCTGCTGGGACAGCGTCCTGACCCCAGTCCAATGAGAGCTTATTTTTTTATCTCTCAGACACCAAAACTTATTATGTTCCTATATGCCTTATTATTGTGTTTTTACACGGCAGTTTCAATGAGCCAGTGTACTCAGGATGAGCAGGTTATATGTCACCTGAACAGGTGCACCCTGGTCTTCACTTCCAAAGGCTCAATGTAGTAACGTGTCTCTCACACACACACACACACACACACACACACACACACACACACACACACACACACACACACACACACACACACACACTCACATTCTCTGGCCAATCTTTAGTTAACTCCGTACGTACCTTCGGTCTTGCTGGTTGTGTGTGCGTCCAGCTCACGGGTTTATTCCGGTCTTCCTGTTTTTAAAACAGGTCACGGTTTATAAAAAGATATCTTGAACTCACTGGCTGATTTTCTATATTCGTCTGTAATCGGGGTTTTAACAGAGCCACCCTCCGTCAAACCTCCGCATTCACACCATTGTGTATTTGCCTGGTCTTGTTCTCAATCTCACACGCGCTCGTTTTTCGAAAAGGCAGCTTTTATATTTCCGTGAAGACGAAAGATTTTATGTTAGTCCCCGCGAAAGATAAGGGGCTCTAAACCCGCATTTCTAGGCTACACGATGTTTTAGAAGCCACGCGTAATGGCGTGCCTGTCAGAATGGCCGCTTTTATGCTAGACACAGAGGAAGACGTATTTTCCTCTGTGCCTAACAAGGGACCTCTAAACCCAATATTCTCAAGGTTCACAGTATTTTCAGAAACCTGGCCAAGGTTTCCCGGACTTTCACCTCTGTGACCGCACGCAAATCCCAAGTTCTTTATCGACACGTTTGCAAACAATTATCCTCAAACACTTCTCTGCCTTTAGGAATACAAAAAGTCGGCCCTCCAGGAAGAAAAAGACACTAGGAGATGAATGAAATCTCCTTACCTTTTGTGCGGCCGCAGGCTGTGTGTTTTTCTTCCGGAATGACGTCCTGGCCGGAAAACGGAAGGTGGTACGCCGCCTTTTGGGTCCGGGTGGAAACACCAATTTGTTATTGTTTCACCGGGTCCCGTCTACGGTGAAGCACCCTCGGTGGACCCAGCTCGTTTTACCCAGTCAGGCGACCCCCACTTACTTATTACCTTGAATGTAGGACGCATAAAACAGACAAGTATGCTTTTAGTTATATTTTATCTACGTAAAGACAGAGAAATAGTTACAGTCACACCAGCGCTGATGGGCCCCTGATCGGCAGGCGGCCTCGAGTGCTCATCACACAAACATTATAAAGGGATCTCGGGACACACCCATACAAGGGCGGTACACATCCAAACTGTGACATCAGCAGGGAAGCTGTGTCACCTCCGGGGTGGTATCTGATAGATATGTGCCAATCTTTTGGGTCAGTGCCATGCAGTTCTGGGATAAACAGCTCGTTCCACTTGGCCTTGTTGATATCCTAACAAATTCGTAGTGAAAAATGTTTTTTTTTTTAACCTACCGGGCGGGTCTTCCTCTCTGCTGAGACGCTGCCTGTGCCCGACGCCGCTTTGTGCTGTTGCACAAACATGTGTGAACAACATCCATCCATCCATCCATCCATCCATCCATCCATCCATCCATCCATCCATCCATCCATCCATCCATCCATCCATCCATTTTCTGACCGATTAATCCCTCATGGCGTTGCGGGCGTTGCTGGAGCCTTTTTCCTGATATAAAATAATTGTAGCCGTCCAGTGGTTTCATGGCTTTCGTGCTCTCTCGTGTGTACTGGCCTGCCGTGTTTATAAGGCAGCTGTATGTCGCGGTACGAAACCCTTGGCCAGCATTTCACAGACTCGCTCCGTCCCTTCAGGCTTTTGCTGTGTGGATCTGGCAATCTGATACCATCAGCTATCAACTTACTCTTAAAATGATCTTATAGTACGTTATCTAAAGAAGAAAAATACATGGAGAACTCGTCAGTTTCTCTGTTTGCGTCCACCATTGTGTTCGCCTTTTGCCTACCAGTCCGGCGCGCATGCGCGAAAAACCCGCATCAAAACAATAACAATGAACTACCCTATAGAGTTTTTTCAGTCTGAATTTTCGCTTAGCTTCATATCAGAACAACACAAACACAACGCCTGCTATGGAGAAAAGCCATTTCTTGTTGCTGTTGTGAAACCCCACTGAATTTTTACTTCCACAGGACAGGTACATGATGTTGTATTCTGTTCCATTTATAGTCCGCTTCTTACTGGCTACCATGTTTGCAGGCTGCTTCTCTTTTTCCAAGAAAAAATACCAAATGATGCGCTCTGTTTTTGGAACCCTGGGAACTCTCATGGGATTGGCTCAAGAACCAGGAAGTAAACATGGGCTATGCAGTATACCAAAGTTGTTCTAGAAACTGTACCTCTAGTTTTGAAAGGAGAGAAACTTGACTAAGACATTGTTGATGGAGAGGACTGATTGTTTATAGGTAAACCCATACTGGGTTAGAACAGTTGTGGTTACATTTACAGAAGATTCCTTGCTTTTTCATCCTTTAAGAAGTTACACTATAGACATAGTTTTGAAAGAGACTAAAAAGGTTTATGCTGTGTAACTTCCCCAATTTCGTTTGGAGGAGCTAGTGAGAAACATTTTACTTTTTTAGTTAATTTGGCAGAACAAAATGTTTGCAGGATGCTTAAGCCTATTTGAAATGGGAGAAGACCAACACACACACACACACACACACACACACACACACACACACACACACACACACACACACACACACACACACACACACACACACACACACACACACACAAGCTTAAGCATGAGCTTATATACACATTACAGGGCACCTGGATAATGAATTAATTCTGACAGCTCACACCCCCTCTCACTCGCTCAAAGAAACCCTCACACACAGCGGCATCAATCACAAATGGAAGCATTTTCATTTCCATTAATTTGGCTGTGGATTAAAGCTGACCCATTTCTGCTAATGGGGCCTGCTTTGGACAGGAGAGAAGGGGGAATGAGGACAAACTAGATTAATCGTTATTATACACCTACATAAAAGACCCAGGGACCAGCAGAGCTTCTCTGACAGGTTCTCTGCTGTTGTTCTGTTTTAATTCTAAAATTACTCATAGGTATGTACTGGAACCAACAAAAATGTATTGTGCAAAATGTTAGTAAACAGTTATGCATTTCATGTATTATAAGTATATCACAAACAAAAGTTAAAATGAAAAGGTGTGCTAGGTTTTAGAATATTTAGCAAATTTACATATCAATATATTGTGTGTGGGATTCTTTAAACCTCTTTTTATAACTCAGTGCCTTTATTTAAATGTGATCCTGTCAGTGTCAGAGATATTTCATATAAGCAAGGATCAAATGGCACAGTGCAATTTTGGTGTTGGGGATTACAGGGATTTGTGATTGTCCCAACAGCCAAGGCCTGATTTCTCTCTAGCAGCTCTGAATAGATGTGAAGTGTTTTTTTCTATTTAGTTGTGTTTTTAACTGTTAAAGAGTGCTAAAAGCACTTGGAATTTTGAAAAATAAAAAGATGCCCATTTGTTTGCTATATTGGTTAGACAAACATTGAACCTTTAGTTGATGATGTTTCTGACAGCTGCACAAAAACAACATTAATTATAAGAAAGTAATACAAGAAAAACAGAGCAGGTTCTATTAAGGAAGGGATTTAGAAAAAGCATCACCTCAACAGTTTCATCAAAGGGTAACCACTGTTGAAGAATTTTAGTGATGATATGGTCTGTAGTAGCTTGAAATGTCATTTAACTCTAACATTGTGTGCAAAAAAACAAACCAATGGTTCCACTCTTATTAAACAAAGAGAAATCTGAAACTGATTTCCTTGTGAATGATTAGGTAGTTCACAAAAACATATTCTATGTGCAAAGAGTAGAACATAAAGTCAAATCAGGTATGTATGGACAACACTATACAACACTGAAAGAGCCAACCTCAGGAGGGGAAACTGTGAGACCAAAGCAGCACACAGTATCAAAGTTGAGGACCGTCTGAGAAGCAGCAATATCAAGGAGGTGTAGCAGGGAGTACAGCACATTATCAACCATAAGTCCAACAACTTGTTGTTGCTGAGGTTGATGCCTTTCTGAAAGAGGAGCTGACCATATTTTTGCCAGCTTTGAGATGGAGCTAGAAACTGGAACCACACCTTCCCTGATCACATACATCAACCACACATTCACAGTGGAAGATGGTGAGATGAGACGGGTCATAAGCAAGGTGAACCACACTGGCTTGGGAGTAGCATTCCTGCTCACCCCAACCAGAGCGTCATAAAGTTTGCCAATGACACCACTGAGTTTGGCCTAATGAGAGCAGAGGAGGGAGAGAGTGAGTACTGTAAGCAGTTGGAGTGACTTCCTGAGGTATGCAGGGCCAATCTGTTTCTAAAGATTAGCAAAAATAAGAAGCTAGATATTAAATTCAGAAAGCAAAAAATGTGCATTGATCCAATATCCACAGTCTTTTGTCCTACCATCATGGGAGTGGAACTGGGGAATAATCTGGCCTGGCGGAAAATAACAAACCAGGGTATTTATACAAAAAAACCTTTTCCACAAAAGCTCAACCTAGCTTTCTGCCATTGCTCCATAGAGAATGTATTGACTTATGACCATTTTTCATTAATACCTGCTATATTCAGGTCAGGTCAGTTCAATATGGTTTGATTAAACATCAAAGTAACTATTGCACAATTATTGATAATATGGCATAATCAGTTAAAAAAGATCAAATATTCAAGTTAAACTGTGGAGAATCAACAGCCTATTTACTCGAGTAAAAGTATAAAAATACAGTATATAAAACTACTTAGAATTAATATAGAAGTAACCTCCCCCCCTTACTATAATTGTATAGTATGATGTTATACTATACAATAGTATCACCCTGGGAACTAGTTATACTGGGAACTAGACAGTGTGAATGTAAAGTTTGATAATAAAAAAATTGGGATTGGCCATTTCAGCCACATATAAGTCCATTAAGGCTGTTAGTACAATCAAAATATATTAAAGGTCAATATATGTGCAATACTGAGCATCAACATGGGGTTCATGGAGCAGAAAATAAAAAATAGTGCAAAAAGTCAAACTTCAGAGACATTATCAATAACCTTTTACTTGTTATTATTGGAATGTGAATGAACATCAGTGTAGTGTAGTTACGGGAATTGATGAGGGCAAAACATGTAAGATAACAAAACTGGACATAAAAATGAGTGCACCACCCTGTTATAACAATTACCCTTGTATGGTTGTCTGCATACAGTATACAGCAGTGGTCCCCAATCCTGGTCACATGTAAAACCTGCAGGGACACCGGTCGAGGGCCGGTGTTCCTGCAGGTTTTACATGTGTCCCTGATCCAACACACCTGACTTATATCCCCAGTGTGCTGTCAAGTTCTCCAGAGTCCTCCTAATTACCTCATTATTTGACTCAGGTGTGTTGAAGCAGAGAAACAAATAAAAGTTGCAGGACACCGCCCCTCGAGGACGAGGATTGGGGACCACTGGTATACAGTGTTATCAAAATGAATGAATAAGCCTAGCGCCTAATTAAAAAAAAGAAAACAGAGAAAATAAAAGATAATCCTAAAAATGCTATGTTCTACATTTTGTTCTTCATCTTGAGTTTTTGTTTGGGGCGTTTGGCAAACAACTTGGTGCAAAACTGCCTCCAACCACAATAAAAAACAATCCTTTTGAGTAGTGCTATTTATCTGAATATTTTTTGGGGGGAGTGTTGGCCTAGTGGTTAGAGCAGCGCGCTTGCACTCAGAGAAGGATGCAAGTACCCAGTTCGATCCCCAGCGCCTGCACTCTGGGTCCCTGAGCAAGACCCTTAACCCCAGATTGCTCCCCGGGTGCCGCACATGGCAGCCCACTGCTCCCCAAGGGTGATGGGTTAAAAGCAGGGAACAAATTTCGTTGTAATGTATGTTTCAATGACAATAAAGATGATATTACTATTACTATTATTTTTGTTTTTTATTGAAAAGCCAGAATGAAAACAAGCTGAAACAAGATACAAGTAATGAGACTATTTTCAAAATGTAAGGAGTAGAAAGTACAGATAATTGCTTAAAAATGTAAGGGGTAGAAGTAAAAAGTAGGCTAAAAAGTAGGTACTCCATGAAAGTATAAATGCCCAAAATGTCTACTTAAGTAAGGTAACAAAGTATCTGTACTTAGTTACTTGATACCTCTGACACCAACACAAGAACAACCTAGAATACTGCTTCAATAATGGCTGTTGTCATACTCAAAGTAAAAGAGGAGTACCAGAGAAGGCTATGGGCCCCCAGATGAAGAACCCTGGATATGTTCAGGAGACAGAGAAGCCATGCAGTATTAGTATATATTTTTAGGTAACATTCTTGTTTGCTTGATTTAGCCATATTTTATTTAGTCTATAGGCTGCAAATCCTGGGTTTGTTTATGTTTTGCATTTCTACAGATTATTTATTATAACATATTGGTTTAAATCAATTCACACTTCCAGTTTGTATTTATTGTTTGATCATTTAACTTGTGCATTCTATTTTGGCAAACTTGTCACTACCCGATCCGTACCGGTAGCACGATCCGTACCATCAGCTCATTTGCGCGTGCGCAAACAGAATAACTTCCAGTGGGAAATATTTTGTTTTTCTTACTTTTTTATTCTTTTGTATTTTTTCGAGGCAGGGGTTTCTTTTTGTATATCTTTGTATTTGCGGCAATAATGCATATTCTAAAAAATAAACAACAGAAATACATAAAAAATACATTGTTTTTTGCAAAAATGTTTCCCAGTTGTGGTTAGGGAAATAAAAATATATAAACCATTTCTTAAAGTACATAAACCCCCAGCTATAAACACATATGTTGTATAATCTGACCCAATCTGTATAATATGATTGAACTTGACTTTGTAAAGTGCCTTGAGATGACATGTTTCATGAATTGGCGCTATATAAGTAAAATTGAAATAAATTGAAATTGAATATAGGAGTACAGAAACGTATTTGATTTTGAATTTAAAAATTTTTTTAATCATTTATTTGATTTGCATATGTATGTATTTTGTGCTTAATAAATGTATTTTAATAAGGTATGCCTTCGCTTTGTGTGTGTTCTTTGTTCTATTCCCTGTTTGTTTTTGTAAAAAAAAAAAAAAAAAAAAAAAAACAATGCGGCTATTATAATCACAAGGTCTTCTCTAGTTTATGATGTGTACACCAGAGGGCGCTAATTTCTCAATCAATAATTTTAACTTTCTAATAAAATAAATGTTTAGAACAAGATTATAACGAAATTCACCGTAAAATTAAGGATTAAATATTTTTTTTCCAGTCCTGTTTGAACAAGCCATAAAACTAACAGAGTGCATTCAGACAATACAGTTAAATGTTATGCAATGATAACTTCCCGGACTGGAGGATGCTGGAGCATATCCGATGATGACGTCAAACAATATAATGGAGAGAATGTAAAACGTATCAATTTCTTTCAGAAAAGTCTTCAATATTTTATTTACGATATAGTTTAGCATTTTTTAATGATTTAAGTATAAAAATAAGTATTTTCAGTACCGTAATGACATTATTTTTTTAGCAACCCGGAAGTTATTCTGTTTGCGCTTGTGCAAATGAGCTGATGGTACGGATCGTGCTTCCAGTACGGATCGGGTAGTGACAAAACTTACCATGCTTACCTGTGTTTTAGGAGGAAGTGTTACCTCACTTCCTGTAATTACAGCTTCCTGTTAGAGCTGATGTCACAGGAAGGTACCAGGTGAAGAGGGGATAGGATAACTACTTAAATTTGATATAGTCAAATTTAGGCATTGGGTGGAATCATTCTGTGTGGATTTCATTTTGCATTGTTTTAGCCATACTCAAAGAGTTGTTGCTGAAGCTCATTGAAAGAAAACAATAGTGAGTTCAAGTAGAAACTATTTTAGGGGTACCAGTTTATGGAAGAGTCCATTGGAGGCTATTCTGTCTGACCTAATAAGACTTGATGTTGTAACAGTTCTGTAAAAGGCACGCTCATTTATTGAGGCTGACATAAATAACCTCCAGACGAATTTAAGGTTTGATATTTTTAACTGTTTATGTGGTGGAAAAATCCACATCACCTGTTACAGGTTACATTTGTCTTGTACTGAAGCAACATTGTGTCCACAATTCACTTGCTGCATACTGGCATGTGCGAAAGAAAGAGGCTGGATTACTGTTTCACTTCACGGCACTGAACAACAGGAGTGCAACTGGTGTGCTGTTGTAGAAACCAATTGATTTTTTTTCTGTGTTGTTGATTGTTGACTTTATTTATACAGCAGGCCGTTGGGTTTTAACAATGCAGTGTGCATTGGAAATTGCTGTATTATACTTTCAAATGTACAAACATCAGTCGCACATTCTTTAAAATGCAATTCCCTGACTTTGCTGTCATCTGAAAACTCCCTCTTAACAAAACTGCCTGAGCTGTCATTTGCATATGACAGGGAGTGACATTTGCCCTTGTCATATAAACAGGCTTACACAACAGGTTTGACAGTAAAACATTAATTTAATACATGCTCCTGGCAGTAAACTCTATCCTTGGCTGGCCAGAAAGTTCTTTTATAAAAGTAGACCAACACACTACCTGTAAGGGTGTGTGTCAGGTAGCTTTAATGCACTAAAGAACAAAGCAGTTATAATATTTGTGTGAAGGATCTATTGAAAGCCGTAAAAAACACATTTCATCAATTATTCAGGGACGACAGTAAATTTCTTTGAATTCTTACTTACATTGTTTTTGGTGTGCTGCATCTCCAGTACGCAAACATTCAAGTCCCTAGGCAATTTAGAATGACAAATTGTCATGTTCTTGGACTTTGTGAGGAAACCGAAGTGCCAGGAGAAAACCCATACACGTGGCAGCAGAAAATATAAACCCCAAACTCAAAGCAGAGGCTGGGATTTGAGAGCAAAGGGCTGCTTCACCAAAACAGAATTTAGAAATCCAGGATAAGAGATAAAGCTAGGCTTGACATATCGTGATGAGTGCATCCTGGCTTTATCCGTTTCACGAAGGCCAATCCAGGCTCAGGAGATCCGACTATGTTAAGCTAGGTTTAAGTAATTAATGCAAATGCCCGCCCCAGCTTTTTTAGGAGACCATGGGGTTGATCACAGATTCATTGATGCTACAAGGTAATGTCAGTCTCATTGACATCTCACTAAGGTTTTGGTAAAAATCTTTTTAAATGGCCTTAAAATGTGCCTTGGGTTATGACTGCTGAACAATGAAACATTTTAGAGGAATCTACTTAACTTTACCACTTGTATGTATCACATGTTTGTTTGCAACATCTGATCCCTCCCCAGACATAATCAGAGTATTCCCAAGAAAGCAGTGAAAAGTAAGTCAAAATTTCCCAACAGGAAAGTTATCTCCCAATGTGATGTTTGTGCAGTTAGCTGTAGGGTTGTCATGCGTCCTGTAAAATATGGAGTCGTCCTTTATTTGATTGAAGTTGCGTCCATTTTGAAGTAAAATGGGACAATTTGTTTCATTTTTTCCCCATAAAAGTCAGATATGCATGTCTGTCACACACATATCAACCTTAAGTCTAATATAAATAGAATAACACCCAGGAAATAAAGCCAGCAAAATTATCGTGGCGGGATTTAAGGAGGACCTCTGCACCTGCACTGCTTCACGGTTGCCTAGAGACAAACCCTACCCCCCTCCTGTGCTCCCTTCAGTTCCACTTGGAAGCTAAAACACTTGGAACAATAAAGATGTGATTGGGAAGAGGTAAATCCCTGATTGAAGAGCACAAATGGGAACAAAATTAAAACTTTGTGTGAGTTCAATGGGGTTATGACAGTCATATGGAGTCATGGCATTTCTGGATTTTTGTTGTTGTTTTTGCATGTTCTAATTCAACTGCTTTTTACAGTGTTTGTAGTTGTTTTTTAAGAGCATGGAACGAAGACATTTACGTTGATACATCTGTCTGTTTTACTTTGGGGACTTACAGTAATTGAAGGAGTTTAAAAAAAGTTTTTCCTCTCCTTGTACCGTGGGTTGATGCTATTATGCTGGTGGTTCAGTTGGAGTAACTTCGGAGATGATTGAAAAGTTTATATTTTTCAAAACAAGAGATTTTTCAAAATAAAATACTCTTCTATCTGCATTTAATTATGAGAACATTGCAGTTAACACAAGGACAGCCCGGTTAAATCGCAATGAGTCGCATGGTGTTTCTTTCTTTTAATTTTGATGATTATAACTGACAACTAATGAAAACCCCAAATTCAGTATCTTCGAAAATTACAATATTAAGATACAATACAATAAATTCAAAAATAGGATTTCCAGAAATGTTGGCCAACTGAAAAGTGTGACCATGAAAAGTATTAGCATGTGCAGCCCTGAATATTTAGTTGGGGCTCCTTTTCCCTGGATTACTGCAGCAAAGCAGCATGACATAAAGTTGAATAGTCTGTGGCACTGCTCAGGTGTTATGAGAGCCCAGGTTGCTCTAATATGGAGGGTTAAGGGGAATAAATGTATCATGACATTTTTTAATATATCATGGACTATATACATGGACCATGAAGTAATGAAATGTAAAATAAAATAATCACATGTAAAATTAAATAAATAAATGTAAAATTAAACGTTCAAGGAATGCGACAGCTGAAACCCATGTCTTGCTTATGTCTTCTATGTGTGGTGGTTAATATAAATAAAGAAGCACATTTACAGTTAAGTTCTAAAGAAGAATTGAATGAACTTATCAGGAAGAAAAAAAAACTAAAATTATTAATTGACAATATGACACATTTAGGTGAAAAGGCGTACATTATGTAAAAAAAATGCAATATTCAATAGAGGAAAGACAGCAGCTAATTTACAGAACAATATGAGAAAACTATGCAATCTGCATGATTGTACAATCAAACTAAAACCTGGGCAAATAGACATTAGCATATGAGAGACAGTGTAAATGATTCTTGATCAGATCAAGAACTCAAACATAGATCGGGCCCAGTAAATTCAGCCCAATCAGAACCAGGCCCGCGGGCATATAGCCTTACGAGACCCAAGCTCAACCAACACACTTGAATTGTGGGCCCAAGCCAAAAAAATCCCCGATGTGAATAATTTTATTCACTGTATTACTGCTACTAGACGATGTCAGTATGTGCATCGTACACCACTGCACTGAACGCTAGGTTAAGCCGTACTCAGTCAGGATAGTGCACTCCACAGAGAGCACAGGTCAAGGGCGGGTCTGGCCCAGATAAGTTGTTATCCAGGTCACGTGCAGGGTGTAGCAGAGCAGAGCAGACTCATATTGGCTATGTGAAATTTCCTCGCTCCTAAATCTGTATCATCAGAAAATGGAAGTGTTTGGGAATGACAGCGACTCAGCCATGGATGCTGAACCGCACAGTGCGTACAGGCAGGCAACATTCTGCATAGTCAATCACTACACACCTCCAAACTTCATGTGGCCTTCAGATTAGCTCAAGAACCGTGCACAGAGAGCTGCATGGAATGGGTTTCCATGGTTGAACAGCTAGATCCAAGCCATACATCACCAAGTGCAAGGCAAAGCGATGGATGCAGTGGTTTAAAACACTGTATCCACAGTTACAATACAGGCCTTATAAATCATTCTAAATGTGACAACAGCACATTCTGCTGTTTGGTCAGTTCCTGCAGCCAGTAGTATGATGAATACTATTAAATTCCTTAAAAAAGGACAAAAACTTAATGTAATTGACGTTAGTCTTTAATATTAATGGCTTGATATAATTTTTGCAATATGAGGTTCATAGCTAGTTAAAAGTTGACTGCAGCTATGAGTCGGACAAAAAGCTACTTAGATTGTTGTTAATATTATAGTTAAAAAAGTGTGGCAATGTTGAAAATTTCCAGTTGTTAGAAACCACATCCCTCTTTTAACGAAGATAGAATAGGATCCTGACAGATGGAAATTATTACCAATTTCACTTATGGGTAGGGTTACTTCAATTAAAATGATGGTTTTACCTAGAATTGATTACTTATTCTCAATGATACCTGATAAAACATCATTTAATTGGTTTAAATCTCTGGACTCCTCCATCTCTAAATTTCTTTGGAAAGAAATTGGTGACGATGCTGAGCCCAATTTTATTAAACAACTTAGACACTTTCATTCATAACATTCTCACATCACACTTATATGTAGGGCATTAATTGGGGGGTAGGGAGTGAGACATCTGGGTTGGTGGGGGGGGGGGGCTTTTTGTGTAGGCCTCACCCCTGGTGGCACCCTCTGCCCCCACTCGCATTTAGACATTGAGGGTTCTGGATAGGTTGCTGGGGGGAGGGGGGGGATGCACTGGCATCAGCTACCTTCTGGAGGGGGTTGGGTGGACTGTGCTGGACACTCCTTTTGGCACTCCCAGTTTTAAACACACTTGAGAACAACATGTAACAAGGCAACATTTGAGCAGGCAGAGGCAGGCTCTGAGTCTTTTTCACAATCTGTTCTCTGATTGCTGCCCGTAGTTTGGGGACCATCTCCAGGTGGGTGGGCCCGTTGGTCGTCTGGTCAGGGGCCGGGATGGGGGATCAGGACCGCCGAAGCATGAACCGGGTAGCTCAGGTTCACCTACCGGGTCCGGCTGGGTACACCTTTGGGGTGCCGCCGCCTGGACCTGGGAATATAGGATGTGTGGGCCCATGGCTTGATCCGCTCTGGCGTAGCTGGCTGCAGGCGGAGTCCACAGCGGGCTCGTCCGAGGACTTTACTCTGAAGGTCTCTTTGGGCATCTGGAGTTTTGGTTCCCCTCGCATCTGCCTCGGTGCCCTGGGGGGTGGGTCTTAGGCTCTTCACAAACACTATTGAGCATATTTCTCATGGATAAACCTTACATACACAAGCACACTCTCACAAACACCTACCTGCGCTTGGATCCAGGTACTTACAAATTCACTTTTATACAGAAAGCCCCTATTTTTTATCTTCAGCTGTCAGTTTATACATTCCATATTAAATAATACTGTATATACTTCAGTGATGGTATCAAGGCATTACTTGATTGTATCTGACACTTTATCGGCTGGTTATACTGTTCTTTTTACATCTCTTTTTGTAGGTGAAGAAGCAGACTGAGGATGTTCTCTCCCTTTTCTCTCCTCTTTCTCTTTCACCTTTTGTCCTTTTTTTGTTCTACCTTCTTGTTTCAGTGTGCATTTAACATGAAATAGTCCCTGCATAAATTATGATAAAGCTTCTTGTATGTATAAATCAAGCGGAGCACTATGTGTAATGTTCTGTTTTTTGGTTTTGGTTTAGTGTTTGATTGTGTTGCTTCTCTCATGCTTTTGGGTTTATTTCCTTTGTAGATTCTGTCTTGTTTTAGGGTTTTGTTTAGTCTGTGTATTGTTTAAGTAGTCCGGTCTTTGTGTTAGTTCTTATTCTGTGCTTAGAGTTTATTCTCGGTCTTAGTTTTATCCTTCTGTCAGTCTCATTATTGTTTCCACCTGCCTGTGGTTAATTAGTGCCCTCCGCTCACCTGTTTCTCTGCTTATTTAAGTCTCACTCCCTCAGTTATCTGTCGGTACGTCATACTCTCATGCACCTGTTCCTTCATCTTTGCAGTCTCTGTTTTTGGTAAGAGCTCCCAGCACCTTGTTTCTATTTTTGGATAACCTGTTCTGTTTGTTGTTGACCAGTCAGTTCGCCTGTTCCGTCAAGTGTGTCTGGATGTTTGCCTTACCCTTGTTTTTGGATTCTGTTTTTGTTCATTGGCCCTTCAATAAACCCAGTTAAAGAAATCAGTGCTTTTAGCTAAAGATCGGGTTCTGTTTCACACCATTCATCACAGAACGTACCGACCATGCCGAACCCGCTGCCAAACTGTTTTTCTTTTTCTGGAAGAGCAGCGCTCTGTGAAGCTGGTACTTTGCCCAGCTCACAGGCTTACGACGCTCACTCACCGGACCTCTTCCTGGAGGCGGATGAAGGATCGTTGCCTGGATCGTCTTTTGAGGGAACCAGGTTAGCGGTTTGTCCCCCCGGTCTCGGTCCCAGACGTCATCTCCGCAGCAGCGGTACTCCCCCACAGTTGTGCCTTCCGGACCCGGACTTTTTTCTGGAGGTCGATGCAGAGGTGGTGTGGGATCTTCGACCGGACCTTTTTCCCTGATCAGACTCTGTCCCCCTCACCACAAGAACAGACGCAGGGATCGCCTCGGGCTCTTGCGGTTCCAGCTGGCCGGGTTGAATTGGTCTCACCGCCTAGTCGGTCGTCCCGACGTCGGAGGAGGAGACACTCATTTGCCTGCCACTCATCCACCATTAGCGCACTGCGGGCCGAGGAGCCAGCTCGGCCATTGTCTGCTGTCAGACCTCAGCCCACTTCTGGTTCGGCGGACCACACTTCTTCGCCTCCCGCAGTGGAGTTGCGCCCAGCTCCCCCTGGTGGTGTCAGTGACTCGGAGTATATGGCCCTGGAGAGCAGAATAAGGACGTTCGCCTCCATAATTAAACGCCCCAGGGAGACTCTGGCTAACCATCATTCAGTCGTCCTGGAGAAGAAATTAAAGGAGGTTGAGGACCATTATCGGATGGCCCTCAGATCATTTTATAGCCATCCCACACCTGCTCCTGAGGCTGTCTCCAGGGGTCCAGCTGACGCCTCGGCTCCTGAGTCGGTTTTTGAGGTTCCAACTGACGCTTCGATCCCCGAGTCTGTCCTGGAGGGTCTGCCTCTGCCCAAGTCTCCAGAGGGGACCCTGGAAGGTCTGACCTCACCCAAGTCCCGAGAGGGGGTCCAGGAGGACCTGCCTTTGCCCAAGTCTCCAGAGGGGACCCTGGAGGGTCTGCCCTCGCCCGAGTCTCCAGAGGGGGTCCGGGAGAACCTGCCTCTGCTCTGGCCCCATGAGGAGGTCCGGGAGGGTCCCCCGCTGGCACATGACGCGACGACCCAGAGTTTTTTGCCACCGGCCCATGAGGTGGGAACCCAGGTAGGGTTGCCACCGGCCCGTGAGGTGGGAACCCAGGTTCCCACCGACCTATGAACTGGGAGGAGTCCAGGGAGGGTCGCCTTCTTGTTACATGCTTGAGCCACGACGGGGCACCAAGCTGCGAGCCCCTCGTCGTATTGACAGGCCCCACAGCGAAACAGTCGGGTTCTGAGACCTCGTCGTGGGATTAAGCAGCAGAGGCCCCCTAGATATCCAAGAACTTCAGGGCTCTCTCAGAAGCCTCTTTCTGCTCAAACCCTGCTTAACAGCCAGCTCAGAGAGTGGCTTCACTGGCTGTCCCTGCCCGATACTCTTTAGAGGTTGATCCTGAGACTTTTTGTCGCCAAGGGCCTGGTTTCCGTTCCAGCCTTTAGCCAGGCTCCCTCCACCACAGCTGCCTGTAGCCCGGGGCCTCCTGAAGCCTGTAGCCTCCTGAAGCCTGTAGCCAGGCTTCCCCTTCAGTCGCCTGTAGCCAGGCTTCCCCTTCAGTCG